>NW_025838677.1:188365-211412 GCF_002878395.1 Capsicum annuum | reverse complement strand
ATATCTAAGTAGAGAAGAGGAGATCATTTTCTTTCTTATCTCCTTTCCTCTTCCAAGAAATATATAGAGATTAGGGTTTCTTCTAAAATCCAAAAATCCAATCTTCTTCCAAATAGATTCAAGAATCCTCCATAGTGATTCAAAGTGATTCAAGAATTAAGTTCCCCAAGTCAAAGGCATCAAGAATCTTGGTCTCAAAGTGTAAGGAATAAGTTCCAAACAAGTTTCTACATCTCCAAAAAAAATCAAAATTCAAGGTATGTGGGGTTTGAACAAGAACACTCCTTTCGTTCTTGTGCCTAAAGATTTACTTTCTATTACTAATTTACATGATTTTCCAAGTGGGTTTACACCTAAATTTTTTTATTTATGATTTATGAGATTTGACTTGAATAAGTTTGATATTTATGATTATTTCACCATCATGTTTCTTAAATTGAGAATTTATTCCATAAGTTGTATATTGTCATTACGTATTGATAATTTATAAGCAATTTAAGACAAGTGTCATGAGTTATACCTTTCCATGAGAAATTTGACTATTGAATATATATTGATATTTGAGATTGAAAGTCAAGAATGAGTCCTATGATATTTTCTTGAAGATTTTGATATTTTAAAATGATTCGACAATCAAATGTACTTGATGTTGAGAAAGATTGTGTTGAGTTGAGTTGAGTTAGGAATCCATAAGATGTTTATGATTTACAAATGAGATATATATTTATGTTTTGGTCTCTATGATAGACCCATGAGTTGATACTGATTAAGGTGGATTTCCTAACGCGCTCTGAGCTGAGTCTGGGAGGAGTATTTAGCACTGAGCGGGAAATGTGGTATTTCCCCAAAACTATGTGCCACCGTAGGATTGATGTTGATAATTGTGGGCCAAAGGCCGAGTATGGGATTATGATAATGAGATTGAGGTTGTACTCCCTAGCAAGAGTACAACACCCCTGCCAATGTGGGGTTCTCTCCTTAGGAGGGCAAAATGTTGGACTCCATGTGGCTCACATGGTGTAGTCATGTCGGTTATAAGAAACTCCCACGTCCATAATGATTTAAGTATCTTGAGTTACAAAGTCACTCTAAGTCATGAGTTAAAGAGTTTGATTTGAGATAAATGATTTAGGAGATTTATGAAGCATGTATTACTACTGATGATTTATGAGAAAAATGTTTTAGATAATTCAAGCGAAGAGAATTATTATAGTAAGCATGCATGATTTTCTTATACATTTATGATATTATTTAAATGTTGCCTCCACCCCCACATAATCAGTACATTCCCAAGTACTGACTCCCATACTCTTTTGTATTCTATATTTCATCGTGATATAGGTTCAGGTTCTCAGTCTCAGCAGTGATAGTGATCTTTGAGTACCTTCTTCTACATTTCTGCAGTTGGTAAGTCCTCATGGATCGAGGACCTGTATCTCTCATTTTGTCTTTCTAATAAATGGTCGTTTATTTTTAGTTCAGTATGAGTCAGTTGGGGATCTGTCCCAATGGCTCCTCAGTCTTATGTAGTAGAGGCTTTGTCAGATTAGTGTGCCAGTATGTACAGGATCTCAGTATTTTGGTTGTACAGGACAATATCATTTTGTATCTAAGCATGGTCATGACATTCTTATTCCTCTTTATCTTAGCATGATTTGTGTTACAGTGAGTTCTGAAAGTGATGACAGGCTTAGAGGGTTAGCTTGAGGCCACGTGTGACCTTAAGCACCATATGACGTCTCGGGATGGGTTCTTGGGGCGTTACATAGATATGTCCATATCCTTAATCAACATCATAGTCCTAAACTTCTGGACCACACTATCAGATATGATAGACATAAACTTACTCATTCTATATCGGTTATCAGACACCACATGAGGAGCATACCTCGCCAGTTGAGTAAACTTATGCAAATAACTTTCACACTCATATTGCCCTGTCTCAAATTAATAAACCCCAACACCTTATCTTCCCTCAACTTCAATGGAAAGAATATGTCTAAAAAGGTTGTAGTAAACTCCTCCCACCCTATAGGCCCTGCATCTGTGCCTCTATCCTTCTTTTACGGCTTAAATCAGGTGTGAGCTATATCCTGCAACTAGTAAGTATCCAAATTTGCACTCTCACTAGAATTAATAGCTATAATATCAGTCACCTTCTAAACTATGTCAAGGAACTTCTGTGGATCCTCATTAGACATAGATCCCAAAAACTAAGGGGGATTCATACGGGTGAAGTCCCAAATCCTAGTTGTGGCTATATTAGAGCTGGATTGGTTGGAATAATGGTCTGCTGATTGTTTTGAGATGATACTGAGTAGGATAAAGTAGTGAATGCATCTCTGAACTCGACATGAGAGACATGCTCATTCAGGGGATCTTCCTAAAAAGAAGGAGGTGCGGGCTGATTTTTGTTTCTTCTTTTGTTAGTCTTTCTAGGAGGCATTTTATGTAAACGGATGGAACAGTGAATTAAAAAGAGAGTTCAAATAGAGATCATGCTCATTCATACGACATAAATACTAAAAAAAGGGAAACTTTTCCTAAAATGTCTTGTAGCCTTTTGTCCATAAGTGTGGCGCTCTTTACACCCATGCATAAGACTCTACTCAATGTGGCTTTCGAACACCCTAGGAAACTTTAAAACCTTAGGATCTGATACCAAATTTGTAACTCCCAGAAATACACCTTGGATGCCATATAGGGCTTATGGTCACAAGTGACCACAAGCTAACCCATGAGCTGCTATCTACTGCAAGCGCTGAATAATATGCTGATAATAAAGACATTTATGAAAAATAGATGAAAATTCCATAAGGTTTTAAGTACTAAAAAGTATAACTTAAGTCAAAACTCTGAGGAAAAATATCTGCAAAAATAGTGCAACATGACTCATAAAACTGATAAACTAACAGATTGTCTAAAATGTTTGAAAAGCCTCTAAGACTAATTGACTAGGGAGTTGATGGGACAAACACCCCACTAACTCTGACTGACCATATAAATGAACTGCTAACTCAACTAAATAAATATAAACACGCCCTTAAAGTATGAGGACTCACAACTGCTATTGATGCTGGCTAACTAATTCTGTTTAGGCTCAGTCAGGAAACTGATCATTCGAACCTATGATATAAGACATCATAGCGCAAAAAATGAGTATGGGATTAGTACTTTGAATTTACTGATATATGAGATGAGGTTAGGCTGTAATGCATGGGTTAACTCAATATAAAGTAATGACTAGCTGAATATCATGAGATAACTATATAAGAATACATGAAAACTAAAATACTACAAGTGCAAGACCAGGCATATAACATTTCCCAAATAATATGTAAGACTAAAATAATGAAATCTGATAATTGAGTAACTGAAAATATGTATGCCTAGGTCAAGTAACCTACACTGAATTTTGTACTGAGTATTGAACTAAAACTATGGGAGGTATCATCTAACTAATATGCCCCATTCTAAGCTGATTGGGGTCCAACCTGTGACCCCAATTAGAAGGGTGTCAGTACTGTGCCACGGGTACTAACAATGGCTATGTGAATCCACTAAGCTACTGAAGAACTAGGGTATCAAGTCTAAACTGACGGGTGATCCTTGGACGGAGTCAAGCCTAAACTGACGGGTGACCCCTGGGAGGTAGTAAAGCCTAAGATGACGAGTGACTCCTTATAACCCACTCTGGCTATGTGGTTCTAGAATATAGAGACTACTACTAATGACTTTGCCTAACTGACGGGGAAGCTATCATCCTTCATTTGCTCAATGTTAAATCCTACTCCCAACTAAAAAACACTGATTACTGAACTAAACTGAGCTTATCTGAGCGAATAACTGAGCAATGATACTAACTAAATGACAAGGCTCATGGTTTATCTGAAACTATTTTTAAGATTATAAAACTAGGTAAACAACTAAGTTTTGAGTATTCATAACCCCCAACACTGAATGAAATGAAAAAAAATAAAGGCATGTAAAATCTTCCAAACCAAAATGGGGAAATCATTCTACAAAATCATTCTCTTTGGCATTTCATCAAACATTGGAATTCATAGAATTGAGCATGGGAATACATAAAACATATGGTACTAACTTAATTGTAATACTAAAATCATGGTTTAAGGATGCAACATACGATAATCACTATTTAAACGTGTCATAGACAAATTCCAACTACAACACATGGTAAACATGATTTGAAATAAGAACTCATAATAGCTTCACATAGATATTTCATAACAACATGTAAAAATGATAACTTTAAACTTAAAAATGGATTCTTGAACTTCATGGGTGAAAAAGGTCCATGGATGAACATCACAAATACCTTTAATACATAAATCTTGAAAGAGAACAACTTTCTTGAAAACTTTCTTAAATTGGAACACTTGAGTTCTTGGCTTTCTTGAAAGGAAGATGATTTAAATTGATGAATTTGGAGAAAGGTTAGGGTTTATTTGAGAGAGAAATTGTGAAAATTGGGCATATAATTCCCTCACACCAGTTTAATCATGTGCTTTTATGAAAAGGGGTGCTAGGAAAAGACAAGACTACCCCTCTGGGATTTAAATTCATAACTAGAACACCTATTTAAGCCTTGTCACAATGCGATAAACCCTTCATCACTATTTTCACTGCGATGCGGTGTAATCGCATTGAGCTGCTAGAAATAAAATCCAAACATGCCTCCTTCCTCATCAAAAAAATATGAAACATACCTGAGACATGCTCCTTACACCCTCAAATATGAATGAATTCAAAAACTTACGTCTCGGGGCCGAGAAGGTCACTTTAAAAATCATTGAAGTTAACGGGATAAAAATAAGGAAAGTCCCCAAGACTTAGCTAAATTTTGAGGTCCTAAGCCTCTTATGTACGTACTATGAGCTGAACTGAACTAGAAAAATATAGGGTATTCCATAATGTAGTAGCAGATGCCCTTATTAGATTGTCTATGGGTAGTGTTGCTCATGTTGAGAATGATAAGAAGAGGTTAGTTCAGGAAGTTTATAAGCTTGCTAGATTAGGTGTTTGGTTGGTTGATTCAACTGAAGGTAGTGTTTGGGTTTAGAATAGTTTGGAATCTTCTTTGGTTGCCAAAGTGAAGGAGAAACAAGATAGGGATTCTAGTTTAGTTAAGCTAAAAGAGTCAGTTAGAGGTCAGAAAGTGAAGGTTTTCTCCCAAGAGGGAGATGGTGTGTTGTGATGTTAGGGTAGGTTGTGTGTGCCGTGTGTTGATAGTTTGATATAGTGTATTTTAGTAGAAGAAAATAGTACACATTATTCTATATATCCATGATCCACTAAGATGTACCGTGATTTATGGGAAATCTACTGGTAGAGTGGTATAAAGAGGAATATTGCAGAGTTTGTAGCTAAGTGTTCAAATTATCAGCAGGTTAAGGTTGAGAAGTAGAGGCCTAGTGGCATATTATAGGAGTTCAGTATTCCCACTTAGAAGTGGGAAGATGTGAACATGAATTTTTTACTGGTTTTCCTCATATGCATTGTCAGCGTGATTCGATATGGGTCATTTTATATAGAATGACCAAATCAACCCATTTCTTACCAGTTAACACTTTTTATTAAGTCGAGGATTACACCAAGCTCTATATTAGAGAGTTGGTTAGGTTGAATAGAGCCATATTGTCAATCATTTTAAATAGTGGTGCTCAGTTTATCTCTCACTTTTGGAAAGTATTTTAGAAAGGTCTTGGTATCCAAGTTCATCTCAGTATAATTTTTCATCCTCAGATAAACGGTCAGGTAGAGAGGACCATTTAGAACCTAGAGGATATGTTGAGGGCATGTGTTCTTGATTTTAAGGGTAGTTAAGATTATCACTTACCTTTGATCGAGTTTGCTTAAAATAATAGTTATCACTCTAGTATTCAGATGGCTTTGTTTGAGGCTCTATATGAGAGGAGATATAAATCTCTTATTGGTCTATTTGAGGAAGGTAAGGCTACTTTGATAGGACCAGATTTGGTGTGTGTGGCAATAGAGAAGGTTCGGTTGATTAAGAAGAGGCTTAAGACAACCCAAAGTCGTCAAATCCTATACATATGTTAGGAGAAGGGATCTTGAGTTTGAATTTAGGGATTTAGTGTATTAGAAAATCTCGCCCATGAAGGAAGTGAAGAGATTTGGCAAGAAGGGGAAGCTTAATCCCAAATATGTTGGCCCTTACAGAATTTGAGTCATTTTCAAAAGGTAGCTTATGAGGTTGAGTTACTTGTAGATTTGGCATCAGTGCATCCAGTGTTTCATGTTTCCCTGTTAAGGAAGTCTATTAGTGATCCAGTAGTTGTAGTTCCTTTATAAAGCACAGATGTTCAGGATATCCTTTCTTATGAAGAAATCGCAGTCGAGAACCTTGATCGTCAAATTTAGAGACTAAGGAACAAAAACTTTCCCTTGGTTAAAGTTCTTTGGAGGAATCAGCCTGTTGAGGGAGTTACTTGGGAACTAGAAGAAGATATATGTACCAAGTACCCTCATCTTTTCTCTAAAAACACAGACTCAGCATAAGGTAATAGTTTTCCTAAGATCGACTCTTTTCCATTCTCAGTTCCAGCTATATAATCATTCTCATGTCTTTGTATGCATTCACAAATTTAGTTCATTCATGTCTCATGTTTCAGGCTCTGTCATGTAATCATGTTTTCAGCTATGCATGTTCAACATGGGATTAAGTTTCCCTAGTAATCTCAGTCTAATCAGTCTAATTTGAGGACGAATTTCCCCAAGGGAAAGATATTATAATACCTCGTATTATAGTTAGCTTAGTTCATTTCCTAGTTGTATGCATAAGAGGCTTAAAGCCTAGAAAATTTCACTAAATATTGGGGACTTAGTCTTATTTTTGGCCTCTTAACTTTGAAGATTTTTAAATTGTTCATCCCAACCCTGAGACGTAGGTTTTTGAGTTAATTAATGTTCAGAGGTGTATAAAGTATATCTCGGGGAAGTTTCAAATTTTTTGGACGAGGATTGGGTTGTCTTAGGATTTCAATTCCAACAGCTAACCATGATAGCATTGCTTTGCGGCCAATATAGCGATGGACTCCTCATCGCATCGCGATGACCCATTAAATCATGTTCCAGTTACAAATTTAATCTTCTAAGGGGTAGTTATGTCTTTTCCCATTGAATCAATTTGTAAAAACATGAATTAACACATCAGTTAGGGCATTATTGGCTCATCTTCCCTAATTTCCTCTCAAAGAAAACCCTACTCTTTCCCCAAATCATAAAATTCCATTCCTTCCTCTGTAAGGAAACAAAAAATTCAAGCTTCTAAAATCCAAGAACCTTTAAGAAAGCTTCAAGATTGGTATTCTTCTTTCAAGATTAGGGGTTTAAGTTATGTATGATGTTCATCCATGGGCCCTTTTCACCCATGGAGTCCAAGAATCCATTTTTATGTTGTAAATGATGAATTTTACATGTTTATGGTGAATTATTTCTATCAAGCTCTTATAAATTTTGATTTATGTATTGTGTTTACAAGTGTTTTGATGAAATGAGCCTTTACACATTCAAATGATGAAATTTTCATGTTAAATCCCTAACTCATGGTTTTAGTATTGTAATTATGTTATTATCACATGATTTACCTATTCCCATGCTTAAGTTCATGACTCTCATATGTTTGATGAAACCCCTAAGTGTTGGATTTTATCAATGATTCCCTACTATGGTTTCAAAGCTTTTATATGTCTGTATTGTTATTTCCATTCAGTTCTGGAGGGATTTCAACACCCAATACTTTGCTATTTAAATAATTTTAGTATCTTTAGAATGATTTCAGATGTACCATGAGCATTATCATTCAGTCAGTTATTATGATCAGTTGTTTGTTCAGTTATGCTTAGTTCAGTCCAGTAATCAGTGTCAGTTTAGTTGGGAGTAGGATTTAGCACTGAACGAACCCAGGAATGGGGGCATTCCTGCCGGTTTAGGGTTTGACACTTAGTAGCAATCCCTGAGTTACAGAACCACGTAGCCAGCATAGATTTGAGATGTCTTCCTACCAGCTTAGGGTTGGCACATATCTCATGAGTTTCCTGCCAGTAAAAAGTTACTCCTTAGTCCTTTGGGACACTAGTTTAGTAGATCCACACAACCATTGTTAGTACCTATGGCATGGTACTGACATACTTCCAACTGGGGTTACAAGTTGGACCTCACTTAGCCCAGATTAGGGCATGTCAGTTAGATAATATCTCCCATAATCTCAGTGCAGTATTCAATATAGTTTTAGTTCAGGTTTTCTTTACCAAAGCATAAAGACCCTCAATTATTCAGTTATCAGACTTCAGTTTTTCAGTTTATAGATTATTTTAGAAATTTGCTTATGATTTGTCTTGCATTCTCAGATATTACAGTTTTAATGCATGCATACTCAGTTATATCATTCTATTCAGCCAATCATTATTTTATGTACATCTAACCCTTTCATTACAGCCTAACCTCATCTCATATACCAGTACATTCAAAGTACTAATCGCACACTTTCCTTCACACTATGATGTCTTATATCATAGGTTCGGACACACACGGTTTCCTTACCATGCTTAGATAATTCAGCTTATCAATAGCAGCAATCGTGGTGAGTCCTTATCTATCGAGGACATGATTGTTTTATTTCAATTTATCTTAGTAGTTCAGTATTTCCATTTAGTTAGAGTTAGTTGGGGGTTCGTCCCATCAACTCCATAGTCAATCAGTTAGAGGCTTTTCAGATATTCAGACAGTTAGTCGGTCTATCAGATATTTTATCAATCTTTTCAATATGTCTTCATATGTTTTAAATCTATGATTTAATCGTGTTTCGATAGTTAAAACCTTATGGAATTATCAGTTTTTTTCGAATATATTATTTATTATCAATTTACTAAGTGCTCATTGCAGGTACTAACTCATGGGTTAGCTTGTGGTCACTTGTGATCATAAGTACCATTATCGTGATTAGGGGGTAGCCTCGGGATGTGACAACTATAGTCCTTCTTCTATTGCTTAAACTAGGTGTGGGATACATCCTGCAACTAATATGCAACCAGCTCTGCACTCTCACTTAAGGTGAAACCCATGATATCAATTACCTTCTGAACCATATCAAGAAATTTCTACAGATCCACTTCAGACTTGGATCCTAAAAATAAAGGGGAATTCATTCGGGTGAAATCCCGAATCATACTTGCATCTATATTTACCACTAAGTTGGCTGGGGAAACAACTCGTTGCTTGTTCTGAGCTACTACTGAATGAGCTAAGGTAGTGAAAACATCTCTGAACTCGGTGTGAGATACATGGTCATTCAGGGGATCTTCCTGTACAGTTGGAGATGCGGGCGGGTCCCCATCCCTTCTTTTATTCTTTTGTCTGGGAGGCATGTTTTATAAAAAGAATGAAGAATGAGTCAGAAAGAGACTTTAAATAGAGATCATGCTCATCTGCATGACATAAATACTGAAAGAAGGGAAACGTTTCCTAAAATATTTTATAGCCTCTGGTTCATAAGTGTGGCGTGCTTCACACCCATGCACAATACTCTACTTAATGTGACTTTCAAACCCCTAGGACACTATAAAACCTTAGGCTATGATACCAAGTTTTTTAATGACCTGAGGCTACCCCTTAGTTGCGACAATGGTGGTTACAGTCACAAGTAACCACAAGCTAACCAATGAGCTAGTACCTGCTATGAGCACTGAACAAAGTAACAATTACACATGTGTGGAAAATAGTCTGTTGAATGTAATACTAATCTAAATACTAAAAATATGGTAGAACCACAAGTCTGAAATATCTGATGAAGTACTAAAATCTAACTGTCAATTTAAAATAACTGATAATATAGAAAAGAATAATAAACTAAATAAGTGTCTAACTGACTGTCTACTTGTTTGATTGTCTAAATAACCTCTAACTGAATGACTGAGAAGTTGATAGGACAAGCACCAACTAACTCCGACTGACTGAATATAACTTAAATAATCAATCTTGCCCTTGATGGATGAGGACTCACCACTAGTGCTGCTGGGTATGCTGAACTGTCTAAGCATGGTTAGGAAATTGAGCGTCCGAACCTACGATATAATACATCATAGGGAAAAGAAGAGTATGCAGTCAGCACTTTGAATGGACTGGTATATGAATAAGGTCTGGTTGAAATGCATGGGGTATTGTGCAATGAGATAAGGACTAACTGAACAACATGAAATAACTGAGCATGAATGTATGAAAACTGTAATATCTGAGAAGGCAACTAAGCATATATACATTTTTGAAATAATTTGTAATCTTAAAGACTGAAATCTGTATGACTATAAATCTGTATGCGTTGGTCAAGCAGACTTAAACTTAATATATACTGAATACTGTACTAAGATTGTGGTAGGTATCATATAACCGACATACTCTAATCTGAGACAATTGGGGTCCAACCTATAACCCTAGTTGGAAGGGTGTTAGTACCTTACCATGGGTACTAATACTGAATGTGTGGATCCACTAATCTGAAGTCCCGAAGGACTAAGGAATCAGTCCTAAATTGGAGGGTGACCCCTAAGAGAGTGTCAGTCCTAAACTTTTGGGTGACATCTCATAGTTCTACGCTGGCAGCATAGTTCTGAAACTTATGAACTGCTACTAAGGACCCAGTACTAACTGGTGAGTGAACCCCTATTCCTAGATTCGCTCGGTGCTAAATCCTACTCCCAACTGAACTTACACTGGTACTGAACTGAACTAACTTTAAATGAATATTATTTCTAATAATGCTCATTTTGATCATAATAATTAAGTAAATAGGAATATTTAGGGTTTATCTATATCATACTTGAAAATCTGAAAATTATGTAAAACACATAGCTATCGGGTATTCAAAACTCACCATCACTGAATGATCATTAAAACATGACATTTAAACTTAAAATGTGATATTGAATCATGGTTCAACTAAAAAACATGGGCATTTTATCAAACATGTAAAAAGCATGGACTTGTACATGGGAGTATTTTAAGCAGATATTCATACTACTTAAGAAGATCATGAAACTTATAAATTCTCACTGTAGGGCATTCTTATGGACTGGTCACACATCCCTTTCAAAGATAGAATTTGTTTCTTGGGAAAATTTATATTTTCCTATGGTAGCATATGTAATAAACATATTAAATCTATGCAACTGAAACAAAGCAACGGTTGCAAAACAAGTGTGGGCTTTAGCTAAAAAAATTGACCGCTTATAGATCAAATGGGTGCATGCCTATTATATCAAGGGTGATTCTATAGAAGACTATTTTAGCCCAAAAATGCTACTTGGATAGTAGGGAAAGTGATTTAATCCAGGAGGGTAATTATGCTTATACCTGGTTTACAAGGTAACTTCCAGGATATATTAAACCAGCTAAAGGTGCAAGGGAAATTCTCTATCAAGAAGATTTCTTTAGCCATGCTCCTTGACATACCAAAATTTCCCTGGAAGAGAATTATTCTTCAACCAAGCATTCATCCAAGGCACAACTTTATTCTGTGGCTTGCTTTATGGAAGAGATTGGCAATAATTGACAGGCTTGCGAGATTTGGAATCAATATAGACACTCTATATGTCAACTTTCACAATTCTGAAGAAACACATGATCAACTATTCTTTGAATGTCCAATAACCAGAGTATTATGGTACAAATTACTATCATGGCTGGTTATTCAAAGGAACATCGAAGATTGAGTAGAAAGTAGATTGGCTAGCAAACTGGGCAAGAGGCAAAGCAGGAAAAAGAGCTATAATATGTTGTGTGTTTTCAATGCTGATATATGTAATCTGGAGATAAAGGAACCAAATAAGATTTCATCACGGGAGATTCATGCCTGAAAGAGTTTGCAAATAAATGTTGTGCGCATTTACATTACATGTAGACAACAAAAAAAGTGGAATGCAATTTTACAACAACTAATCTCGATACCCTGAAGAAGTATTTTCAGATAGTTAGGTTTATTTAGGTTCTTGTAGTCCTATAAGACCAGTGGATCAGTAGGTTGTTACTGTGAGCTTACTAGAGTTTGTTTGTTTTACATTTTGAGAGACAGTTGGTCGGCTCTCTGTAGTCTTGTAAACTCATTACTTGGTGAAATAAAACTTTTATTTACCAAAAAAAAAATAAATTGATCAAAATTGAATCATGTTTGGATAGAAAATACTCTCTTACCACTGTATGTGAACTATCTTTATGAGAAGGGGCAAAACAAAAAAGATGTGTGAAGGTAGAGGTGGTGAAAGTTTGGTTGTTATAGAAGAGTTCAATGTTATGTGTGATGTATTAAAGCTCTTAGGGAAGATAGCCACTATCACTGGTCAGCATAGCTCCTACGGTTCCCCTAGCCTACATGACAACCCTTAAAGACCTACTGGATCTTAAGACTTAACATTATGATATTAGTAGAGTACTACACTAAGGGCAAGCCTATGGTTCATATTATGTGACATGTTAATTCTTTGTGAGAGTGAGTGTAATGTGATTCTTATACCCATTCCTATGATAAATTGTATCTGTGTTAGGTGAATTTGGGTAACCCTCTTGTGGTGAGGGCACATGTTCGATGACAGTTAGGTGACTTATATTCTCTCTTTGATTAAGTAACACACATGATTAGTGCTAGTGGATTCAATTCTTGAGGCTAAAGTGTTTTGAAGTAGTACTCATAAGTTTTCAAAAGTATATGACATGCTTATTGGAAAACATGCTATTGTGTAGTCATTGTAGTGCTTGCTTAAATGTCTTGCTTGTAGTAATAGTGTTGGAGTCTTCTTTTTATGATGCTTAAGGTAAAAAGTTGTTCGATAATGAACAAGGCTTTAAGTGTGGGGTGATGATCTTAAGTAGATTTATGCACCTAAGTGTTATTATCTAGGCATAATAAGCTTAGTTTTGAGGACTTCTTGTATGCATAATGAGTTAATCTTTATATAAATAAGCATATAAGTGTTAAACTATGTGTTTATGATGTTTAAGGTGTGTTCAAAATAGAAAACTAGTCATCATAGCTTGAGCTATGTGTTGTTCTAGTTCATATTGTTGGATTCTATTATGTTTAAAGCTCTAATTCGTAGTGTTTTATGTTATAGGAAGCTTGGTAAGATGATAAACATGATAAGGAGATGATATAAAATTTGTTTTTGGAGAGGAAAAGCTACCACAAATCAAGGAACAAAAAGGCAAAAACATGGAGTAAACGATGCCAAAAGCTGGAAATTTTAGTCTTAAGAGCGTACCACGCTGCCTAGCCACCACTATAAGAGTGTGCCATGCCCTCGATTGCAATTTGAAATGGAATTTATAATATATCAGTGTGTTATTGGTGTGCCTTTATTCCTAGGAACTGCGATAGAGGCGTGGCACGATGGCAAGTTTAATTCGGCCAACTTGTTCCAAGTGTAAATCAGACACTCGAACTCTTTTGTAAAACCTTGGACGACCTTGGGGCATTGGAATACACTTGAGGAGGCTTCTCTTAGGGTTTTTACTCCTTTATTTTATTTTACTTTTGGATTTTTACATGAATTCATTAACTATTAGTCTTTGTAATTCCATGAGTGGCTAAACACCCTCATTTAGGGTTGAGGCCAAGAACATGAGTACTTAAGCTTGTTAATTGAGTTGGTTTATGTTATTATCATCATGGTTGTTCATGTATCCTTATTTTTACTATTCTATAGATTAGCGGCCCTTAGGATAAATGCATAATTCTATTATGAACCAGGAAGGTGGAACGATAGAATATAATGTCGGATACATGGGATGGAATCATTATCATTCAATTAATTAAAGTTATGATTTGCATTTAAAATAGGAATATACCTAATTCGCTCTATGTGGTTTATATATGGGAAGAAACACAAATGTGCTTATCTTAGTTCTTGCATCCCCGCTCAATGGTGTAGTTGTAAGGCTAAGTTAGATAGTAGATTATAGGTTCGGAAGACCATGATCATGTTATAAACCACACGAACCAACAACCATGATACTTAACTAAACCAACGAAGTTATCTAGCTAAATAGGATTGTTCGTAGTGCCTTAACCCTGGATCTTTCCCCATTATTATTCAAGAGCCTTACTTTATCCTATTGTTTATGTTTACTTTTAGTTTTAGTCTTCCAAACACTTTAGGTTACTTTTGCACCTGTTTAATATTCATAATGAGACTAGGATAGGATAGTTGTTTAATACAAATCCCTGAGTAACAGATACTTGGCTTCTAAAGGCCATTTTACTACTTGGTAGACCACGTACACTTGCATTTGCGCTTAGGCGTAACAAAATACTTCAGAATATAGAAGTTATGCTTGTTTGAAGTTGACCATAACAAGGCACTTCTCAAGGACTCAATCGAAAAGAAAGGTTTTGACTTGGACAAGAGTTAGGAGTTACTTGTTGCCTGAATACATGTCTAAATCATTTTTCATACTATCAACACATGGTGTTTGTACTTGAAGCATGGTTCTAATCTTAGCTTGAATTTTTGGGGTGTTACATGGGATGGGCGAATTGGAGGCTAGCTTTTGGGGTCTTTTGTTATAAGCAAATACTACCCATGCTGAAAGGTAAGATCTACAGAGTGGTGGTTAGACTGACTATGTTGTATAGGATGAAATGTTGGCCTATACTATGTTGTATAGGATGAAGTGTTGGTCTATTAACAACTCTTAGGTTTAAAAGATGAAAAGTCTATAGAGATAACAATATTTAGGTGAATATGTGGCCATACTAGGAGAGATAATATTAGGAATAATGAGATATGATACAAGATAGTAGTGACTCCCATAGTAGACAAGATAAGGGAAGCAAAATTGAGATGGTTTACATATATGAGAAGGAGTAGTGCAGATACCCCAGAGAGAAAGTATTGGCAGTGGTGGGAGTTAGGAGATAAAGAGGTAGGACAAAGAAGTATTGAGGGGAAATGATTATTAGGACCTGCTTCATTTTGACCTTACTAAGGACATGATGCTAGATATGAGTGTTTGGAGGTTGCATATTAGGGTAGAATATTAGTTGATAGTTGTGCGTTCTCTCACTACCCTATAAGATAGGCTCAAAGGTTATTCTTGGACCTTCTGCATTTTCAGTGTTATTAGCATATGTTTATAATTCCTTGAGTTTCGATTTTAGCTCTCACTAGTGTTTTGTGTATCGATATTACTTTATTTCATTTTGATTAATTTGTATTGGGACTGCTGTTGGGTTCGAAATCGAGAGGGCATCATGCGAAAGCTTAACGTTTGCAAACCCTGAGACAATAAATCAGACGACAAAAAAAATAATACTAAAAAGCATAAAATTATTATATGTTTGGCCAATCGGCCTACATATTATAAAACCTAATATCAAAAACATTAAACCTATTGAGAGAAATCTTCCCCTAAATAAAGACTCTTTAATGACTACATTGTGGATGTTATTGTGTTGTTGTATGAGAAGAGGGGTCTTCTATTTACAGAGTTCCAAAATCTTTCCTCCAAGAAAGAGGTTAGACAAATATGGAAAAGAATTATATTTTTCTTTTTTAAAAAAATAAAAGTAATTATGGTTACTTTTATTTTCCTTTCAAAAAATAGTAAAAACTTAATTTTGGTAAGAAAATCAAGGAAAAACCCCTGACAAATCTCTCCTTTTTAGCTTGATTTTCTTCACTTGATCCGCTTCTTCACATCACATGCATGAACTTCGTTTTCATAAAAATTTCATCACTGCTGCCTGTCATGGTTAAAAATAAAGTTTAAAATATTATGATTAAAAATTAGTTTAAAAGTAATATTTTATTTATATTTTTAAAGATGCAGCAACATGAATGTTGAAAATATGGTTGAAACTTGTTCTCCACATGTAGTTTGACAAAAATCCTCATTATCATTAAATTAGTTGCAAATCGGTTTGAACCGTCATGAACTTGTCTTCAATCTCATTTCACTAAACCACTAGATTTTTGAACCGTAGGCTCTGATACCACTTGTTGGGTTCGAAATCGAGAGGGCGTCATGCGGAAGCTTAATGTTTGCAAACCTTGAGACAATAAATCAGACGACAAAAAAAATAATACTAAAAAACATAAAATTATTATATGTTTTGACCAATTGGCCTACATATTATAAAACCTAATATCAAAAACATTAAACCTATTGGGAGAAATCTCCCCCTAAACAAAGACTCGTTAATGACTACATTGTAGATGCTATTGTGTTGTTGTATGAGAAGAGGGGTCTTCTATTTATAGAGTACTAAAATCTTTCCTACAAGAAAGAGGTTAGCCAAATATGAAAAAGAAATATATTTTCCTTTTAGGAAAAATAAAAGTAATTATTGTTACTTTTATTTACCTTCCAAGAAAAAGTAAAAACTTTATTTTGGTAAAAAAATCAGGACCAAAACCCCTACAATTGCTTCCATATATGTCTTTTTCAGATTATTTGTCAAGTATCAATTCAACTTTGGGTCTAATGAAAATAACTCCTCTATCTTAACGAGGTAGAGATGTAGTCTGGTCAGTTGGAAGTTCTCTCAATGTGGTCCCCCCAACCCAATTCCTTTGGTCTTTAACATAGCTCCTCTGAGTGGTCATTCTACCCCTCAAACAGTAATTGTCTCTATGTCGTCTAGCCTATCCAGGATCACCGTCAATTTTCTAGTCTTATCAATTCCTTCTAAGAGGAATGTTCCTTTAGTTAACTGCTCTATGTTTTGATATAATTCTCTCTTTATTTATCTATCTATCTATCTCTCTATAGATAGATAGATAGAATGCTCATCTAGTTATCTGATGGATATTCTAGTATACATGCATCATTGTGTGAAGCTATATTGTAAATAGCAGGGAATCGATTCCCACCTCTTGATGAGGGATGTGACCTCGCTATGCATCAAGCCAAAATTTAATCCTCTGTCCGCTGCAATGTCATACGCAATGTATTTATATTGAGGGGTTGATTGGTAGATAACTATAAGTTTCCCAAGGCAAATATGAAATCTTAGGACTATTTCAAAGGACTAATAACAGTGACACACATGGCTCAATCATGATTTTTGAGTCCATAATTAGTGGATATCTATACCATATAAGAAAGGAAGTAAAGTACAACTGAAACCGCAAACTTATATAGGCAGAGTTTTTCGGGTAGAACAAGCTCTTATAGTCTAGCAATTTTTATCAACTTAGTATAAATCACTGCTATTATACAGTGGAGAATTCAGGATTTAAGGACTGTGGGTGCTTACTACAGAAAAGAATGAAAAATCGCCACAACAAGGTTTGAACCCGAACACACCTACTGGTGGAGAGCCTTGAGATCAATTTAAATGCCAGTGCACCTAACCAACTTCTTGTTTAGTGGGTGCTTTTATATAATTTATACTCATTTTCATATATTTTTTATGTAATTATACCTATTCTGCATCGAGTTTAGTGAGTACTGGAGCACCCAAAATTTATGTGTAGGTCCGTCCCCGCTATTATACTTTTGTCAATATAGTAAAATAGTCATTGTCATTCAGATGTCGTACTGACATATTTCTTCTTTCTGCCTTCTCCTTTGCAGGTGGGTTTAGTTATTGAATTGAGAAGATCTTATCAAGCATATAAGGTAATGCCAAGTCTGACTTTGAAGCGTTATGGTGTATGTGATCGGAGGATGGCTCTATTCAAGGTATATCTACTGTGTCATACTTAGTACATGGTCTCTACTATATGATTTCTCTCATACATTACTTGGTGTTTGTACAGTAAATGGGATTCAGTTCTTGCTTGCATCGTTGGTTGCTGAGAATATTTTGCAGCGTCTAGGATGTTCTTGAGTGAAATCTTAACTATCAGCAATTTTTAAAACTTGAAAGATCAAAGATGCTGCGATCAGCCAACTCCTCCCGGTCAAGACACATTTTCCGTATGTAGCAAGTAAAATGTGTCCCATCCTTTGGCTGACACAGTAAACCATCTTCCCCTTCTTCATTTTATTTTTTATTTTCCATACTTAAATTGTATTATATATGACTAGATGAGTTTTTGCAGGATGTTTAATAACTGTCTAATAGTATATTTAGAGTTCAATGATGCATGAAACAGAAAAACCATTCGACACACTAGCTTCACAAATGAGTTGGACTTCTACGTGCAATTTTTGAAATTTTGCAGATGACAACACTATTCATTAGCATCCTGAATTGTGTTTTCAGGATACATGATGACTATGAGGACTAGCCTGTGCTGCAAATAACTGAATTTAGACAACGACAAGCATGACAGCAGGTTGGGTTTATCGATTTGTTCACAAAGAGCATTGTTTGGCTTTCTCACATACCAATGTTGACACAAATCGATGTTGTCTGAGTATTAATAAAGTTCAAGGGACGTGCAGAATAAGTGTGATCACAATGTATATAATTAACTTTTTTTAAAATACTCTCAATGGCCAAGATATGCCATGAAGCAAGTCTTTTCTTCTCTTGGCAAGCAGAAGAACATAGTTTTGCTTTATATTTGAGGGGTATGTGTGCATCAGTGTGAATTTGTAAAATCATATTTACACGATGAGCACCACAAGCCTGTACACAAATGTTCATTACTTGTGTCTATATTTAATGGAGTTAGAGTCTTAGGGCAAAGAATACATTTTCCTTCTTCAGAAATTTACCCTCTTCCCCAAATTCATTTAGAACAAAAGAAAGGAATAGAACTATTTCCAACTAACTTTCTGTTATAAATCAAACGGAAGAGCCCAACCCAAAAGACTAGTCTAGTAGCTGGGAGAACCCATTGGCTTATAAGCATTTCTCTTTTTTTCCAATGTGGGACATTGGTTCATTACACTTTCATTTCCCTTTCCCTCCCCCTTCCCCCCCCTTCCTTTCACTGATGTAGTAATTCTTTTAGAAGATAAAGTATTCCAGTTGTTTAGGATAAAGGAATTAAAGCTTCAAGTAATTAAAGGTTAGATAACGGTTAATTAATGAATCAAATGGCCAGTCACACTCAAATCTTATATTTTCAATGAGTTCTAACAATTATTAGGTGTTTTGCCATATATCTCAAATATTCTTCACATTATTTGAAATTTATGAAATTGAATTTGAAGATGAAGTCGCGATTGATTTTAATTTTTGTAAAAGAAGAGAAAAGAGCAAAATGCCACAATTCAAGAGAAATATGTAGTTACAATCCATGGTCTAAAGATGTATTTTGAGTAAACTGAAAATCTTATGAACAAACATTACTCCAATGGTCTAAAGTTTTGTATGCAGTAAACGACATTCTAATGTATTATTAGTCTCAAGAGCTATATTTTAAGAAAAAAGGAGTCAAAATCTAAATGACAGCATAAAAAAGAGATATTAACACAACTCACCCCTGAATCCGTAGTTTCAACTAGAAAAAAAGGTACTTATTAATTTTTTTAAAAATAAATAAATAAATAAAGGCATAATACATAAATTTGACCTTAAACTTGATATCAAATTATAACTTTGATCTTAAACTTTGATAGTGTATAAATAGGACCTTTCACTATTCAAAACCTGAATAAATATGACCTCCGATTTTGCAACCCCATGCAGGAATTTCACTCCGATTTTGCAACCCCATGCAGGAATTTCACTCGCGCTTATGTGGAAAGCTCATCCAATCACACGGTGCCACGTAATTAAAAGAGCAGACTTGGAGGGAGGTCATATTTGTGCAGTTTTAAATAGTTAAAGGTCATTATTATTATAGCAGCAACACCTAACTTTTTTTTATTAAAAAAAAAAAGTCACTAGGAGGGATCGAACCCGTGCAGTAGGCTGAAGGAAGCGCCCAAGAAGAGCAAATAACACCACTGGGCTATCTAAATGCCTTGTTTCATGTGGTTCAACATTAATATACATATACAAATATAGATTTTCTACCTTATATATACAACGCAATTTTCTTATTGAGGGGGTTCGGATGAACCCCATGGCAATCACGTAGGTCCGCCCCTGCATTAATTTAATAACGTTCTGATAACGTTACTTTAATACTAACATTTTAATAACGTTAATTTGATAACATTAATTTAATATACTACTACTATTCTTAATAACGTTAATTTAATAACGTTTTATTAAAATTATAAATTTTTTATTATTACTATAGTTTGATCTTTAATTTAATATTTAAATAAATTGTATTTAGATATATTAAATAACATACATTCGCCCTTGGCTTTATAATATATATATATACATACTTGTGAGATTTTTTCATATGAGGCTGACCCATCTAATTAATAAATCTTCAATATTGCTCTTTTTCCGCAATGACAAAAGAAATTAGATGTCATTTTCATTTTTGAGCCAAAAATAATGAAATAATAATAGTGAAAAGCCATTTAAAGGTCATATTGTGCAATTCTGAATAGTTAAAAGTCATATTTGTACACTGTCAAAGTTTAATGTTAAAGTTATAATTTGGTGTCAAGTTTAGGGTCATATTTATGTATTATGCCCTTCGATTTTAAGTTAGACGCGCCCAATTTTGCGTGTTGAACACGCGTTTTGCCACGTAGGATCGGGGGTTATATTTGTACAGTTTTGAATAGTTAAAAGTCATATTTGTGCACTATCAAAGTTTAAGGTCAAAGTTATAATTTGGTGTCAAGTTTAGGATCATATTTATGTATTGTGTCATAAATAAATCAACATATTGTATTGAGTACCCATTGATTTGACTATTCTGAATTCACAGTGTAAAGAGAAAATCTTTCAGCCAAAAATTTCTTCATTTTTAAGACAAATGCGAAACATTTAATTAGGGATGAAAAATTTTATTCATTTCACCATATCCTTTATCATCCAAATACATGATGCTTAGGAGCTCCAATAAAACGTTAAACTACATATCATTTAACGAAAGGCATGATCATAATCATGGAAAACGAAGCTTTTGTACATAAATTTGATAACCATCTTGAAGCCATGAAGCATAATAATGCCAAGAAGACCAGTGAATATTTTGCAGCAATTGATATCAGATTCTCCTTTGCTGCAGCAGCAATTCCAATTGAAGCAATAGACATAATTTGCAGAATGATTTGAAGAGAATTTAAATTTTTATACGCTTTGCTACAACTTTTGCATTGTGGTATGGGTCCAGTACCTGTCAGAGGAGGGACGCATTCAGGCTCGTGGCTCGTAATTATTATGTAGCAGAGTTTGAATGAACACCAAATTCAAGAAAGAAAAACATACTTTTAAAATTAGTGAACTTAAACATATCATGAGATTTATGTGATTATAAAAATATTAAATGAGAAATTAAAAGATAAATTTTTGAGATATGCAGAAATGTGTCTTTTTTTCAAACTGACTAATAAAAAAATAATTTCACATAAAATGGAACAAGCTAAGACGAATAAGTGTTCAAATATATGTTTCTAGTGTCTTAACTTATAAGGTAGCTTACATGATTTTATTTTATAATAAACTAATCAGAGGTCACAAATAAAGATAATTTTGATTCAACTTTATATTAAATTAATCAAAGATATCACAATTAAAGGTAATTTTGACAAAAAAGAAAGGAAAAAAGAACTCGCAAGCAAAGGTAGTTCGACGGAGCCACATTGACTCAAAAGTGATCGATTGAATGTCCTTTGCTAAAAAATTATAGTTTACATAGGTGAAACTTTTTTTTATTTTAATGTAAAGTGATCGTCTTACACTAAGAGAGCTTCAATCTTTGTGGCAAAGGGGATTCATAGATAAACTACGATGGTGGTGACTTTATTTAGAACTATTACAGTAATATAAAAGAACGCCTAATAATTACTATCAGATAAGCCTAAGTACATAGTAAATGGAGTATATAATAATTAGACTAAGCAAATATGAATATTGGAGTATTACCACATGAACTTATAGTCAAAAGGCCATATCTCTGTATGTGACGTTGATGTGGCGAAATTCTGTTATGTATATCCTCAAGTCTAGGAAAAGATTCCAACGCTATGGCAAAAATTAATTCCAAAAAATATTTATGTTGACACATTGATATTTTCTATCTCCAGTTATACTTCCACTTCTGTCAAAAAGGACTCATCTTTGTTCTTATAAGTTTAACAAGTTGAATTTTTAGATGAAATATTCACGGAATTTTATATCAAATTATTCAAAAAAAAATAAAAAAATACACCTGTCCAAAAGTTGTTCCCTAGCAGGAGTTGGTGGCAAGTCACCAGTGAACTTTGTGGCCCAATCAACTTGGCCACCTCCATATTTGTTCAACCACCTTCTATAACCAACCACAATTGCATCTGCCTTTGTTGGCACATAACAAGCCTTTTGCCAATTGTGTTGGCCCTTATCCTTTAACCTGTGTTCCTTCAAAAAAGAAAAAAAATAAATATTACAAATTTGTAAAATAATTTTTTGTCCTTTTTTTCTAAAAAAAAAAAAAAAAGAATCTGACTTCAAAAATAAATTTTGAAAATAATTACAGACAAATTATTTCTTTAAGATAATGACACCTATTTTCAAAGTATTCCTCTAAATATTTAATTTGACAAAAGTGTTTCTCTATAAAAAAGTAACTTTGAAATTAAGTTTGGTTAAATAATAACTAACTTGTATATGCTATTCATTATCAATGTTGCTTAAATTCTTTGAAGATATTATTGAGTGCTTGTCAAATCCTTCACAGATATTGTAAGTGTATTATTTGAGGAATCAATACAACTATAGTAGTTTTATGTTTTCCCATTAAAGGATATTCACAATTATAATATTCACTATATAATTGTTCTAATTTTTTCTTAATTATTTCTATCTTATTTATTGAAAATATAGTTATTTCTGTTTTATTTATTGAAAATACTACTAGTTCTATTGTATCTTCAGTATTTTTTATATTTTCTAACTTTTGTGTAATTTTTTCACTTCCTTTTATCCAATCAGTTTTCTTTCTTATTTTATTATTAACTCTTTTTGCTCTCACTTTCTGTTTGTATGGTGTTGTAAACCACC
>NW_025838677.1:145570-185365 GCF_002878395.1 Capsicum annuum | reverse complement strand
TTGTGGTCCCTCGGGGTCATGAGCACTGTGTAGCATTCCGATTTATCAAATCAGGGTGTTACAGTATATGTTGGATTGGGTACCACGCCGGTACAGATATGTATATGTTAGATCAGGTACCACACTGGTACAAATATGTATATATTGGATCGGGTATCACGCCGGTATGGATATGTATATGTTTGATCGGATACCATGCCGATACGGATATGTATATGTTGTATCGGGTACCACGCCGGTACGGTATATGAACATAATTTTTCCCTGCAGGTCATGGCTATTTGGGAAAAAATAAGTCCCATAGCATGTGTGTACATATTTGTGTTGAGTCTGTGGATGTTTACAGTATGGTTTGATACTCTTGATGGTTATGTGGCTTGTTTGTGAACACTGTTTGTTCTGTTATTATTGTATTGTTAATTCATTGGGTATTTGATTATGTGATATGTATTTGAAAAAGTGAAACTTTTTACTTATTTATATGTTGTTTACTTGCTTCATTTATACGTGTTTTAATGGTAGCTTACCAGAATGGCTAGTTATCATTCTTTAATATTATAGTAGAGCATTTGGTTGTTAGCCCAAGAATTTAGTATGGGTTGTCAATGATTACAGGTTTGTTCCTATGAATATGAGTAAAGAAAAAGATACGGTGAATAAAGAGGAATAGTGTTGCATTAGTCTTGGATTGTGGTTGATGGTGTGAATTAATGAGGCTAGAGTACGTTAGTAGCGAATATAATATTGATGGAGTTGGAAGAGTAGTGGGATGTGGTAACTTATATAAGTAAATAATCATATTATTACAACCTTAGTTGAATTATATTCCATTCAGGATGTCATGATTTATTTTTTTAATTCTATTTTATGATTATATGGACTTACATGGCCAGTCGAGATGCCTACCAGTACGTGTGGTTGTACTGACCCTACTCTTCTACATTTCTTCTTGGAGTATAGACTAAATGCAGGTTAGTTGTAGTTACTAGATGGATGATGATATTCAACACTAACTTCTGCACTTTCATCCTGACTAATGTTAGAGTCTTTGTATTATTATTTTATTGTCAATTTATACTATAGTAGATAAATCTTGTACATGTCTGGCCAAGTCCTGAGATAGTAAAGGATAATTGTAAGAAATTTTTGAAAAAGTTTACTTATTAATATTTAATTTATGTTATTATATTCAATTCAGTATTTGTTTAAAAATAGAAGTCTTCCGCATATTTTTAGTTGGGTAGTAAGGGTTCTCCTAGCTACTTAGAATAGCGTAGGTGCCCTCACGGTCCAGTAGTTTGGGTCATGACATAGGATTTCTGATGAATCTGGGATGCTTTCAATCTCTCTCTAATCAACTAAACTTTCTCCATTGACTCAAACACCATGTTTTGCCCAATCAAAGCGGCCTCACCCACTTTGAACCAACCAATTGGCGATCTACGTCTCCGCCCATAAAGAGCCTCAAATGGAGCCATCTGAATACTAGCATGATAACTGTTATTATAAGTAAACTCAATCAATGGCAAATGATCATTCCAACTACCTTTGAATTGTAATACCCCATATTTCCTTAGCTTAAGATTAACTTTCAGTTCTTGAGCTATCCAACATAAAAATTTTGAAATACTCTTTATTTTTCAGTTTAGACCCTTCCATTTCATAGGAAATTCAATTATGTTTCCAACGACATAAAATTCATCCAAATTCGATAATCGGGTAAGTAGTTATGGCAATTCTAAGTTTCAGTCGTTAAACACTGTTATTTTGATCACTAGCGCATCGCGGAGCCAGTCTAAATGACAATTGTGAATTTCCAGTATGACTCCATGATCTTACCGTGTCCCAAAGGGATCCCAATTCCTAATTGTCCAATTTTAATAAAGGACCACAATATTGGCGTGTCGCTCCAAGGACCCAGTTCACATTTGTCAATTTCCAGTAAAGCAACGCGATTGTACCGCATCGCATCAAGCTTCCAGGTATCATCCAAGGTGGCAATGTGATACCACCACGGTTTGACACTATGCATTTTCTTAGTTGGCAATTTCCAGAGACACGAAGCGATAGCACCGCGTCACGTCATGGGTGAAAATTGGGACATTTCAGTTAATTTTGAGATTTAATTTCTAAGGACTTTTAGGTCTTTTTCCCTCATTCTAGTCAGCCTAAACATGGGATTAAAACCCTAAATATCCTATTATCTCATTCTTTGCTCACTTATCTCAAGAAATAAAAGCTTTCTCTCTAAATTAGAAAACCCTAGCTTCAAGAATCAAGGTCAAAACTCAAGAATTTCTTCAAGCACCTTCAAGAACTAATAACCCAAGGTATGTTTGGTGTTCATATATGGGTTCCTTTCACCCATAGAGTCCACGAATCCATTTTCAAAATATAAGATTGTTGAATTATGAACTTCCATGCTTGAATTGAATTGAAATTCATGTTCATGTTATTGTTGGGTTTTAGTCCATGATTAAATTACATGCTTTTATGAAATAAATCATTGTATGTGTTGAATTACATGATCTTCATGATAAAACCTTCAATTTTTAAGTTGATTGATGTAGCCATGATAACTATATGTTTTGGATTATTATATAACCTAAGCATGCTCCCCAGGTGTTTGATAAAATGCCTATATGAATGAAATAGTGCCTTTATAACATAATAGTATGTATTCCCCACTCATGTATGAGTAGATGCATCACAAGTGTTGATTAAATGCCTCTATTAGTGAACTATGGACAAGTATACATTGTTATGATTTTTAAGAGTAAATTATGCTTTATTTTTCATGCTATCGAGTCCTGGGGGTATTTAACCACACTGACTGACTGAACTATTGGAGTCTCAGACTTAGTGTCTTTAACTCGAACAAGATGACAGATACACCCTTTGGTGATCAACTTTTGGGATTTAAGATAAGATCTAAAATGACTTTTAGGAGACACTGAATTAGTTGACCACTCAAAAACTGGCTCATCTGGAAACTGAAACTTCACCACTCGGGTGCGATAATCTATAGAGGCATAACAAGAATGGAGCCAATCCATACCAAGAATAAGATCAAAGTCAACTATATCTAACTCTTTTAGGTCTTCTATCATGACTTTATAAAGGATAGTTACAAAACACTTTCAATAGATCTGTTTAGCAACAACTGACTTACCCACTGGGGTAGATACCAAGAAAGGCTCAGGGATCTTTTTAGAACTTCACTCAAAATTTACTACAACTAATGGTGTCATATAAAAGAAACTTGACTCAGGGTCTAACAAGACATAAACATCAAGGTGAAAGACACGAACTATACGAGTAACAATATTTGGTGAATCCTCCTTCTCCTGATGGGATGGTAAAGCATAAAACCAATTCTGGCACTGACCGCTACTAGTACTGAATTATGCACCCCAACGAGGGACTGGACGACATACAGGAGCTGGTGACTAGTAGTCTGGGTCTGGGGACGGTCATCTCTATTTCCCTGCTTAGCATGCGGACAATATCTAATTCCATGACCTAACTTGCCACAACCAAAACAACCCTTTTGTCCAGCCAAGCACTCACCAGGATGATTCCTACCATACTTAGCACAAGGAGGATAATGAGGCATTCCACTTACACTATTATAAGATTTGGACATAGAAAACTTACCCCACTACTCCTGTCTACTTCTGGGAGTGGGAGCACTAGATAAAGATAGTGCTGGCATAGATGAACGATTTTGAAATTTGCAGATAATTTCCTTCTTGAGACCTATTCTGACCATACTCAAACTGTCCTATCCTATCCCTCTTATTATTTCTATATCCCCCCTTCAAGTTCTCTGCCTCAATCTGCTGAGTGTGAATCATCAATTTAGCAAGATCTATATCCCCAATAAGCATGACAGTTCTATACTCTTTAACTACTAAGCTAGACACTCCAGTAACAAACTTACTCATACTAGCCCTGGGATCAGCCATCATATCGGGGGCATACTTAGACAACTGATTGAACTTAAGGTAGTACTCCTTCACTATCATCGAGCCCTACCTTAAATTCACAATCTCCTCTATATTAGCTTCCCTCATCGAATGTGGGAAGAACCTATCCAAAAAAGTATCCTAAAATACTTGACAACTCATAGGAAATACATTCTTACCTCTACTATTCCTCTACATAACTACCCAATTATACGATATATCCTTCAGACTATAGGATGCTAAATCTACACTCTCCTCCTCAGAAACATACATAATCTGGGAGATCTTCTTAACTTCATCTAGATAAAGCTGTGGGTCTTCACTTGCTTTCGAAATAAAGAACTCTGGTGGGTTCATCCTCATAAAGTCTCTGATTCTACCTGCTGCTAAATCCCCATTCTACTAAAGTGGGAATAAAACCTGATACTGATGGTTGCTCTAAACATTAGTAGTCACAACTTAGGCCAATTCCTAAAAGATAGCCCTAAAATTCGCATGAGATACATTCTCATTCAAAGGATCTGTGGGATGGGGTGGATGGTTACCATTTCTGCGGGTATTAGCTCAACGAGGAGGCATATTCAACTGTCACATCAGAGCATGATTTAAAGGCAGATAGAGATACTGTAAGAATGATAGATCATGAAATGAAGAGATGATTTCCTAAGGATATTTTGTACCCTCTTATTCATAAATGTGGCGTGCTTCACACACATGACCAAGACTCTACATAACAGGGCTTGTCTAACTCTCCAGGGCTATTAAAAATCTTAGGCTTTGATACAAAGTTTGTAACATAGAAAAACCTGGTCTCGAGATGTCACATGGTGCTCAAGACTATGGTAGCCTTAAGCTAACCCTATCTGCATACTACTAAGCCTAAGTCTCATAATGATGGAAATATAGAAATAAAAGTCATACTAGAATGCAGAAACTATCAATATTATCAGAAAATTATATCTGAAACATCAATACTAAATAATCTGAATCAAAATTGGTAGTCTAAAAAGCCTCTACTACTAATACTAGAGAGTCACTGGGACAAACCCTAGCTAACTCAAATTTTTTGAAAGAAAAGCTAAAATATGTAAACTGATAAGCTGCAAAATATGAGTGAACAAGTCCTCAAACTATGAGGACTCACCAACTATAGGATATAGATAGAGATTCTTGGGCTACTAATGCTACTTATACTGAGCACCTGAACCTACATTATGAGACAATGTAGCACATAGTCATATATGTGGATAATTACTTTGAGGATGTACTGAGTATATGGGGTTGAAATGCATAAGTAAAATATCATCTCATCATCATAATTTATAAAACAATGTATGCTAAATGTAAATGACTCACATAAGCTGGAATATCTGAAATACTGAGATCATGAATAATAAATCCATCATACTTTATAAATCTAGTGAGTCATAAAATTTAGTTCTGAAAGCTATACTTGTATTCTATCTGTAAATCATACTGTCTAAGTATAGAAGGAGCTCACTTCCAAAATCTGAAATCTAAAAGTTGAAGTCTGTAACTGTTATCTTTCTGTAAAGTACAATCTGAGTAAACTGTGAGCCTTTACAATTAGTTTTTCAAAAGATTTTCTGTAAATATTTTACTTTAACTAGCAGGGAAGTTCTCTCAATCGACATAAACCATGCGAGCTATATAGAGTCCAACATCTCATCCCCCTAAGGAAGAAACCTCACGTTGGGAAGAGGTGTCATACTCTTACCAGAGAGTATAACCTCAGCTTAAGTTATCACTATCTCAGCGTACTATGGGACCTTAAATCATAAATATATGATGAAACATAGTTCCAGGGTACGAGACCTTGGAATCATACCCAACTCAGTGCTAAATACTACTTCCTTTTTATTTGCTATGATTATCTTGTTAGAAATCCACTTTGAAACTAACATATGGGTTTATTATGAAACCATTTATGCATTTATCTGAATCAATCTATTAATGAAGCTATTTTGATTTCTTAAATCTATAATAAATCTGTAAGGTGGATTCCAAAACTTATTTGGTGATCAAAAGATCAAAGCTTTACTAAAAATCTATAAATAATCTGATAATAGGATGCTTAAAGCATCATCTTTCTTAAAATAATAATATTCAATCTTGAGGTAACAACCCATGCTTCAATCTCATGTCAAAACATCATAACAATCATTCTTGATAATAAAAACAATGATAATCCTTCTCAAAATATGTATTTTACTGCAATTGGCATGAAAATATGAAAATAGACATGCAATTCATCTTCAAAACATCTCAGAAACTCATAACATTGAAAATAAAAATAATGGGTATGAACCCTCAATCAAAACTCATGTAATATCATTTAAAATCATATGATTTTAATGTAAAAGCTTGGTTTTGGGCACAAGGATGGAAGAAGATCCTTGTTCATAAACTCTAGTACCTTGATTGATGATTAGAAGGAGAAACTTGAATTATTGATTCCTATTTTGTTCTTGGAGATGGATTCTTGCTTATATTGCCATGGGAATCCTCAATCTTAAGCTTTCTTGGAGAATCAATGGAGGATTTTGATTTCTTCGAGAAGACGCTTTGGAGCTTTAGGGTTTTGCTTTGGGAGAGAATGGATGAAATTGGGCATAAAGTGCTTAGAATGGGTTTACTTCCTTATTTTAGATGAATTGGGGCCTTGAAAATTGACCAAAATGCCCTTTTTAAACTTCTGGATGGAACTAAAAATGTAACCTTTTTTTTTCAATTTTGGTGGCCACTGCGACGCGCCACTATCGCGATAGCTTACTAGAAAATGGATAAGTGTGAACTGGACATTCTCCATGATGCACCACCATAGTGGTGCCCCTTTGAAATGCTATTTTGGTCACTGGCGTGATGCGCCAATATCGCGTTGAGCTACTGGAAATCGACAACTGGAAAATTGGCCCTCTCTACGATGCGCCTATATCGCGTCGGTCTACTGGAATGGGGCAATGGGGAATTTGGGCTTCTCCACAATGCGGGCTCCAAATTGTCACTGGCGCGATGCGCGAATCATTATTTTACCCTTTTCCATGACTCGCCGAGTGCCCACGTGGCACACTGTCAACTTAAAAATGTCAAAACTCCTTCACCGAGTGTCGAAATTGGGCGAATTTGGTATTGATGGAAAGCTTATTCAATTTCCCACAATGAGAGGTCTAAATCTAGAAAATTTCACATAAAATAAATATTATTTATTTTGGAAGCTATTTATTAACATTCTAGGAATGAATTTAAGCTAGGAAAAGTGCGGGGTATTACAATATCTCCCCCTTGGGAACATTCGTCCTCGAATATGGCTAGATAAGCTGAAAATAGTGAGGAATCTGAGGCTATAAGATATCATGCACAACTAAAATAAACTGAATAGCTTAATTTCAATTAAAATGAGCAACTGAACTAATCTAAAAGTGCATGAGTTCTCATGAAGATAACTATATAGCTGAATCTGAAATTGAAATAAAACTGAATGAAGGAAAACTATTACCTTCAGCTGAATCTGAGTTCATAGAGAAGAGACGAGGATACTTGGTACGCATGTCTACTTTTTCTTCCCAAGTAGCGCCCTTAACAGACTGATTTCGCCATAGAACTTTGCCCAAAGGAACTTCTTTGTTCCTTAGCCTATGAATTTGACGATCAAGAATCTCCACTGGTACTTTTTTGTTAGAAAGGCTATTCTGAATATCAGTAATTTCTAGAGGAACTATAACAGCTAAATCATCCATGCACTTCTTTATCAAGGATACATGAAATACTGGATGAACTGAGGGTAAATCTGTGGGTAGCTCAAGCTCATACGGCACCTTTCCAACACGATTCAAAATACGGAAGGGACCTATATAACGGGGACTAAGTTTCCCCTTTTTGCCAAACCTCTTCACCCCTTTCATGGGTGAAACTTTCAAATACACAAGATCATCAACCTCAAACTCAAGGTTTCTTCTTCTCACGTCGGCATAGGATTTATGATGACTCTGGGCTACTTTCAATCTCTCTCTAATCAATTAAACTTTATCCATAGCCTCAAATACTATGTTTGGCCCAATCAAAGTAGCCTCACCTACTTCAAACCAACCAACTGGCGATCTATATCTCTGCCCACATAGAGCCTTAAATAGAGCCATCTGAATACTAGCATGATAACTGTTATTATAAGCGAACTCAATCAATGGCAAATGATCATCCCAACTACCTTTGGAATCAAGAACACATGCCCTTAACATATCCTCCTAAGTCTGAATGGTCTTCTCTGCTGACCATTTGTCTGTGGATGAAAAGCTGAATTAAGGTGAACTTAGGTACCAAGACCCTTCAAAAAGGCTCTCAAAAAGTGAGAGGTAAACTAAGTACCCCTATCTGAGATAATGGATAAGGAAACTCCATGCAATTTAACTATCTCTTAGATATACAGCTTAGCATAATCTTCATCCATGTAAGATGTGTAAACAGGCAAGAAATGCGTTGACTTAGTCAATCTGTCTACTATAACCCAAATTGAATCATGCTGACAACACGAACGGGGTAAACCATTCACAAAATCCATATTCACGTCTTCCCACTTCCAAGTGGGGATACCAATTTGGAAAATTCCATACGAAATAAATATTCTTCATCTTAGAAGCTATTTCTTAACATTTTAGGAATGAATTTAAGCTAGGAAAAGTATGGGGTATTACACATTTACTTTTTTATGCCTCCTGTGATTTTAACAAATTTGAGAGATAGTCCACGTATTCCTTGTGGGTTTAAATCCAACCTGAGTCGGGTTACTATATTTTGCTTCAACCGCTTTATCTTCAATTGGAGGTGTCGTTTGTGCATTATCATAAATCACTCAAACATGTTTGTCTTGTTCCTACCACGTAAGTATGACTATACATGCATGCACACTCTTTCTCACACACATACACACTCATACACATATGCACAGTGATGAATACAAAAACATACTTTTCTATTATGACATGTGAGACCCTGAATAAATTGAGTTGGAATCAAATTTGTTATTTTCTGTGGGGATTGGTTACAACTTAAATTTGTACTAACTAGGAATATAAAATCCAATTGTCATAGAATTTAATTTCTTTTACATACGGATATATATTTTATTCATTTTTAATCAAACACTATATATTGTAATCTAATTTAAGTTATTCATCTTGAGCAGAGAAGATTCAAAAGTTCTAGAGGTGGATCCATATGTACCATTCAACATAAACCCAACAGGAATGCAACCTATCCTTGTTACCTCTTATCTGTTGTCACTTTCTGACATCCTTGTGAGGTTACTTTATATTTAAATTAATTACATTACAATCCACCAATACTTTAGCATTTCCTTTCTTATTAAATAAAAAATTGCAGTGGATCTTTGCCAATGTTTTAGGAGTAGGGTCTTACTAATTACATTAGTGATGTGAAACTAATTTTGTACCTGAGCTTCAGTTGACATTAGTTTCCTTGAGATTTCTAAGCTACAGATTTCTCAAACGTACTTTCTTGGCAATCCTTTTAGTTCAAGGTGTTGGGAATCTTGATACTTTTGATGGAGCAGGTCTGATAGTTTACAATATAGTTTATACCTTCTTTGACATTGTAAGTTTTCATGAACATAAAATGCAGAGAGTATATTTTAAAATGTTACATACACTAATTCTTTTTTCTTTAAAGATTAATCTTTAATTGGAGAGGATAGAACATCACTGGAATCAATTAAATGTACTAGGTCTTATTTAACAAGGATTTTTCTAAAGTTTTTGTCTAGTTCGTCGAATGGAAGCCCTGTAGTCATTAGGGAGCAAAAATACTAGTTAGTTTTATAATGATGAATAATTAGTACAAGATACACATACTTTTGTTTATAATATTCAGAACAGGCATTGGAAAGTAGAATTTGAAATCAACCTTTTAAAGTTACCTAAGTAGATAGACAAGAGGTCCATAAAGAATAAAAGACCACACAAGGTTGAATTTTCTCTGAAAAAAATTTAGTTGACTACCTACGGAACTTGCACTACTCCTAGTTAATTATAGAATATGCTACAACAACATGCTACCCTACACCCTCAACTTAAAATACAAACAAAATGAAACTAAGGGTTTAGGGCATACCTGGTAGAGATCAAGTACGAGGATCATGGGGTTTTATCCCCACATCAGTATCTCCAGTCGGGACACTTATATCTGGAGCCTGATGCTGCATTGGTTTAGCTACCACTGCATCTGAAGGAGGTACACTGGATGAGGTTCCTACGGCTCTAGCTCGTATTACCTCCTCCCTTCTCAAGTGGTCCTCTAGGGACACTTGTATTGCCCATTTTAGGTTCGTTTTTTCAGTGGCTGCTACCTCATTACTTGCTTGTGTCGTCTCTTTTGCTCTTGTTTTCTGAGCCTTCTTCTTCTTCTTTTCCTTTTTCTCGGCTTTGCCCTCATTCTCATCATCTCCTTGTCTCTTTATTTTTCCTTTTCTTTTTTATCTTTCTTTTCTTTGTTTTTCTTCTTCTGCATAGGATCCTCAGTAAGATCAAGCAACTCTAATTTACCTTCGGGCTCCTCAGCTATATCTTCTATTACTGTAATGCACTGGAGCTTTCTAATTACTCCAAACTCCATCTTTATCTACTTAAACTCATATCTGAACTGTTTAAGCTCTATACTCGATATTTCTCTTTCTCGTACATCAAACCGGTTCTCCAAGTCAGAAAACCTAGCAGGGAAGGACTCATAAGGCTCAAGTGCAGCTTGATTCTCTTATCTACTGTAGTTGCAAACTGCTTGGCAAACTGCTTTAGCTGAGTCTCACACTACTGAGTTTGTCTAGCAATTTTTCTAAAGTTTGGCAAGTTGAAAGCAAGTCCTGCTGGTGCTGCAGAAGCTGATGGAGCTGACTCAGTTGCAGGAACTGAACCTGCCTGTGATAAAGGTGGTGGTGGTACTGCTGCTGCCTCAAGAGCTTATGCCTCCATAGTAGGTACTGAACTAGAATCTGGAATAGGAGGCTCAACTGCTACCTCTGCTCCCCTCTCAAGCCTCAATGCAGGTAGATTTTCCTCACTTCTGATCGGGTTGTGAGTTTTTCTAGCAGCGACATACTCATCCATACCTACGATCACAGGCACATTTACTACTCCATATAGCTTAGTGATCAGACACGGAAATGGATATGCAATGTCAGGCCTAGACACCTGAATTTTTATCTCCTCAGCAATAATTTCACCAAACTCAAGGGACATCCCATTCACTAGACTAACAACTAGTACGACCCTATTATCTCCCAGTAGATTATCATTTTCTGTAGGGATCAAGTGCGTGTGCACTACGCCCCACCAGAACTTTGCTTCAGGTGTCAGAGAAGCTTTGTAGATTCTTTCATTTAAGTTGGTCGACCAAATAGGCTGTCCCTCTGCTATGTGAGTAGCCAGCCATCTGCGCTGATTTGCCTTATCTTTCAAACAGGCATAGAATGTGGGTAAAGTATCCTGAATATTAAAGTTCAGCCCATGAAGAAATCGGTTGATTGTTGTGTTTGAGATACTCACCATTACTCCCCTCACTGCAATTTTCACCAGTAATGGCATGTTCGATATTCTCTCACCTTTCTTGGATTTATTTTCTAGGTCCGTTTTGTAGTTTACATAAAACTCCCATACTACTACTGGACTATAGAAATCTCCTATTCTGGTAGTCCACTCTAGGCCATAATCTTGGAACTTTTTCATTACCTACAGGTAGTTGATCAACCCATTGTAATGATTTGTTTTTATTCAAAGATAGGTTTCCAAATAGGTCTCCGCTGAGTTCTATGCAGACCAAGATATACCCTTTCAGCTCCCGGAATGAGCCATCTAACATTATCTTTAACCTTCAGGTTTTTGAATCTCACTATAGCTCTCTGAATTAGAGAATCATCATCACTTTGATTTTCTAAGGATGGTGGTCCCGATTCTGTCTTCTTAGACCTCTGCTCTTCAGATTCAGCTTTCTCAAACTCAGGCTGTTAGGACTCGATTTGCTTGGTACCCTATTGCTCAGAGGAATCACTCTCAGGTGGGGTATTGGTTTCAGTATCATTACTATCCTCTACCTGAATGGGTTTAGGTAGAGGAGATTCCTTTGGTCTTGGTTTCTTTCTCTTCCACCTGAGAAGTGGTTCTTCATCTTCATAGTCGGAGTCCTTATTAATAAGCTTCCGAAACACTTTTGGCTTTACCACTTTCTTTGGAGTGTTAGGAATCTTTCTCTTAGGTGCCATTTTTATTCCTGCAGCAAGTTAGGGTCAATTTTCAGTATTCTAAATCATATAAATAAACAAGATGCATCAGTGGTTGCTTAGAATCCCTGAAAATGGTTCAATTCAATTTTAGTTCAGAGGCTTGACGGCATCACTGGTAAGTCATCATATTTCTAACGACTTACCATAGACGTCATCAGCCTCAAGCAGCGACTACTGAAATTTCTCAACTTTTGACGACATTGTCTGGTAAGACGTCACACCTATGACGACGTATCAGATATGTCGTCAGACCTTAACAGAACATCATCTTTTTTTTTCTTTAACTTATGATGACATTTGTGGTAAGCAGTTACAGACGTGACGTCCTACCATAAATGTCGTTAGCTCAGAACACAATCCTTCAACTCTCTTTTTCATTCATTTTTAACTTTAATTTCGACTTGATTTTAACTTAAGTTGAGATCTTGAGATGCTTTTTAGATCTTTTTCAGTTAGAACCCAGTGAAACCCTAGATTTAAAGTAGCTTGTAGTTCTTTAATCTGCTTAAGCTCCTTTGAACCAAGGTTGAACTTCTCCTATTATACATACCCAAAAGAAAGAAGAGTTTTAAGCATCGAGCATACCTGATTGTCGACTTGCACACTTACTTAAAAATGGAGCTTAGTTCGTATGAAGTGTGAGATTGAGGTGACAAAATATGGATGAGAGAAGAAAGTTGGTCATTTTGCTTTCAATCCAATCTCTCAAGGGAAAGGTTTTCTTGCTTAGTTGTGATCAAGTTGGAGAAAGAAGGAAGATACTATGGATTCTAGCTATGGAAGGAAATTACTAAACATGGAAACCAAATTAACTACCGGGAAGGTAAAGAGTTTAAGCTTAGGCCGAGTCGTATCCAACTTAACATCTGGGCCCGTAATACCTAACGACATAGAAAAATGCCATCAGAGTTGTGGTAACTCATTAGGAAATATCGTCAGGGTTAGGCAGACACTATTTCATACTAGACCTTTCTGACATCATTTTCTAGTAAGCCGTCACATGTGTGACGTCTTACCTTAAAGGTCATCAGGGTCCTTTTTAGCAGATAATCTTGATTTCACCTTCCAGGTATTAAAAACCTAACTATAAGAATAAAAACTAACCTAAAAATGAATGAAAATAAAATTTTGAGTTGCCTCTTAATAACGCCTGATTTAATGTCGTGGCACAACTCAGTTATCTTGGCTACTCAGACTTCGCCAAGACATCATACCGATACCTTTTGTCATCCATATAGAATACATCCATGACTGCGAATACACTCATCCCTTCTTGATTCACTGTGGATGAGCACATTTTAAACTTTACTTTATTTTTTCCAACTCGAAACTTGAGCTCATTGAGCTCCAAATCAACTAGCACTTTCCCTGTGGCCAATAATGGTCTTCCCAGAATAATAGGTACCTCAAAATTAACATCACAGTCTAGAAGCACAAAACACGCAGGGAAAATGAAGTTGGCCACTTTCACGTCATGTAGAATACCCATAAGTCTTTTGATTGACCTATCTGCCATCACGAGTTGCATGTTTGTAGGAGTAGGTGCCCCTACATCAAGCCTCTTATAGACATCCAGTGGCATCAAATTAATACTTGCACCAAGGTCACACAAAGCTTTCTCAAATTTCACGGGTCCTATTGTGTACGGAATAGTGAAAGCACTAGGATCAGGCTTTTTCTGTCTAAGGACTGTGATGAAACAACACTACAATAGTGGAGATTGTCCACCGTCTTACAACTTACTTTATTCTTATTCGTCAGCAGATCCTTCATAAATTTAGCATAGCTCGGCATTTGCTCAAGTGCCTCCATCAATGGCACCGTCACTATCAGTTGTTTCATTACTGCCATGAACTTGCTAAATTTTTTATTATCTTCTTTCTTCTTCAACCTCTGCGGAAATGGAGGTGGTGGTCTTGGCATTTGTTTCCATACCATTTCCTCTTTCTTGTTATATTCTTTCTCTAACATATCAATAAAGCCATCTACCTTCTCAGACTCCACTAGATTTCTTCCTTCTAATTCACCAACACTTACCTCTTTCTCTACGGCTTTGCCCATAGAAAGTCTAAATAACATCTTACCACTCCTAGTGATAATCACTAAACAAGAGCCATCAGTCCGCGAGTTTTGAACCGTATCACTAGGTAAAGTGCCTATTTTTATTTGGTTTAGAGTAGCCAAAAGTTGGCTCATCTGTTGATCCAACTGCTTAATAAAAGCAGAGTGTGAGCTAGCTAGCTGACTGAGGGTAGAAAACACCCTTTTCATATTAGTTACCCCCGAGTTAGTAGCTTCAACTCCCTTCAACAACTTTTTCACCACGTTCTTCATGGACATCTTGCCAGAACTAGTAGATGCAACATCTCGACTTCTAGGAGGAACACACAAACCACTCCTATCATTATTGTTTCTCCTATGTCCCTGATCCCTATCTTTATAATCAGGATTGTTATAGAAAGTCCGTCCTTGGTTACCTTGGCTATTGCCTTGGAAACTCCCTGATTACTCACATAGTTAGCCTCAGCATCAACACCTGCAGATACGGTACCTTGAGCATCTACAACTTTAATCATTTCAACCTTGCCGGATAGCAAGTGCTTAGCCAGCAAGCCCATCTGCGTCTTCAAGTGGGCTATATCCTGATCTCGCTCCTCATCCTTTCTACGCTGTTCTACAGTATTACCACCAGCAATCATAGGGCTAGCCACTACAGAATCCCTAGTGTGCCAAGCTCGACTTTGCTTGGTCATTCTATTTAGCATGTCAGAAGCATCTAAAAAAGAGAGGTCAATGAACGAACCACCTGCAGCATTGTCGACTATTAGCTTTGTCATAGAGTTGAAAGCTCTGTACAAAGTCTCCACCAAATGCAAGTTTTTCATATTATGGTTTGGATATTGTGCAAATTTCTTTTTAATCCTTTTCCAAGTCTTGTGTAGTGCTTCAGTCGGAAGCTATCTGAAGTTGCTAATCTCATCCCTCAACTGTACCCTTCTGGAGGGTGGAAAGAACCATTCTAGGAATGCATCTTTCAACTATCTCCAGTTGGTTATAAAATTAGGCTCTAACTCATTCATCCAGGTTATTTCCTCTCCCGACAGAGACAATGGAAACAACCTCAATCTGATTACATTCTGACTTACTCCTGGATTGTCAAAGGATTTGAAGATGGTGATGAAGTTCACGAAATGCATGTTAGGATCATCACCAGGCAAGCCTCCAAATAACCCCCACACATTCAAGTCCTTATTATCAGGGTTTTGGTGATATGCTTGTTGACCCAAATTTTCCACATTCACCTGAGCCCTGGCTAAAGCAGCTAATCTTTCTGCTTTCTGTTGTTCAGCCATTCTTCCAATTAGTTGAGGTTCTGGGTTGATTGGTAATAGTGGTGCGCTAGAACTTCTCATTGTTGGCATAAACAACACAGTACCTATAATAAACAAAAACAATAATAAATATAAATCAAGAAAACTTAACTATCAGCAAATTTTCGTGCACAAAATTTTCAGTCTACAACTGTATTCCCTGGAAACGGTGCCATTTTTTATAACTCTCAAATTACACTCTTGAATGGGTTTAATCGATCATTGTCAATATAAAACCCAACTAGGTTAGGTTCGAATCCCACAAGGAATAGGGTGTGAATGTCAATTTGTTTATGAAATACTTTACTGGTAGTTTATCATTTTCGAAAGTTAGGGGTTTAAAATTCACAATGTATCAATCTTTACTTTCTGAATTTTTAGAGTTGTTATCAATATAAATGGGAAACCAGGGTTATGATCACCAAAGGTTTCGGGTATTGACAGATACCAGGTAATGCTAGAGATCTTCGGAATGAGTAGAACAACAAAATATCCCTGACTATAATACTATCTGACTTATCTCTCGACCTCACCAAAAAATTTATTATCTAATTCTCTCGAACTTAGATTAATTCAGTTATGGCATTACTCATTAAACAGAAGGTTGGTAGCTTTCGAATCCCTATTGATAATTTCCGTCCTCTAGTCTATTTCTCCGTTAGAAGCAAATAAAACCTAAGGCATAATCTAATGTTTGCAATCACTAGATTTCAGTTAAAACCACAGAATTTCAAGATGTTCTACTACTCTTTGAATCCATTAAATACCTAGCATCATATCAAACCCTAATCCTTGGATCCCATAACCCCGGCTAATGAAATTAGCCGCTCATGATTTGACGAAGGAAATCACAAGTTGAATTCATAATGATAATGATAAAATTACATATAGATGGAAAAAAAAATAATTTCTTCAATTAAATCCCAAGTAAGAAACCCAAGAATAGTTGATAAGAAAGAAACTAAAAATAATTGGCAAAAGAGAACAATGTACGTGTTTCTCCCTCCAAAATTCTCGTTTTGAATAATGAAAAAACGTATTCTTAAAAACCCTAAAAACTTCTATTTATACTAATGCCTAATTAAGGAAATAAAATAACAAAATCACAGCTGGGCTCAGATTTAGGTGATGCCATATTGGTGTTGGTCGTCAGGCTTCTGACAGTGTCTCAGATATGTTGTCAGAAGTCATGCCATCTTGACCTGTTCCGCCTCACTCTGACAAGGTCCTATGATGGCTTAGCATACTTGTGATGACATGTAGCAAATGTCGTCAGACCTTCAGCTTATTTCACCATATTCTGCCTTGCTCTGATGGCATATTCTAATAGCTTACCACACTTGTGACAATATATTGAGAATGTCGTCACTCTCATCCAGCAACTCTTTTCCACTGTTAGTCCTGACGCTATTTTTTGGTGGCTTATCACATCTCTGACGGCTTTCAAGAAATGCCATCAAACTCATATCAGCTCACTTGTACCAAAGTTTACTTATTTTTGTTCATCTTTCCTATGTTTTTCTCCCATCCTTGCTACAACTGCAATATCACAAGAAAATAATCAAAAAAAAACAAAAGTTTCTTAAGACTTTGCAATTATTTAGAGTTAAAAGCCTCAAATGTGTTAGAATTTATTCACACATCAGGGACATGAACATGAAACTGAATAAACTTAAGAAGAACTGTTACCTTGTTCTTGATCTGAATTTGCGGGGAAGAGGTGAGGATACTTGGTATGCATATCTGTTTCTGTTTCCCAAGTAGCTCCCTCATGAGACTGATTTTTCCAACGAACCTTAACTAGAGGGACTTCTTTGTTCTTCAATTGACGAGTCTGATAGTCTAAGATTTCGACTAGAATCTCTTCATAAGAGAGGCTGTGCTGAATGTCAATGCTTTAAACAGGGACTACAACTGCTGGGTCACCTATGCACTTCTTGAGCAAAGAGACATGGAAGACTGGATGAACTGAGGCTAGATCTGAAGGAAATTATAGCTCATAAACTACCTTACCAAAGCGACTGTGAATCCTAAAGGGACCGATATATTGGGGACTAAGTTTCCCTTTCTTGCTGAACCTCTTCACTTCTTTCATAGGAGAGATCTTAAGATAGACATAGTTATTAACCTCAACTGCATAAGACTTCTGCCAGCTCTAAGCAGCCTGGAGTCTCTCTCTGATCAACTGAACTTTCTCTAAGATATCAAATACTAAGTCAGGACCTTTTGACTAAGGCATCACTAACTTCGAACCAACCGATCGGAGATCTACATCTCCTACCATAAAGAACTTCGAATGGAGGCACCTGAATACTGCAATGATATCTATTGTTGTATGCAAACTCAATCAAGGACAAGTGGTCATCCCAAATTCCCTTGAAATCAATTGCACACACCCTTAGAATATCTTCAAGAGCCTGAATGGTCCTTTCTGATTGACCATATGTCTGAGGATGAAATGCTGTACTGAGATGAACTTAGGTACTGAGATCCTTTTGGAATGCTTTCCAAAAGTGAAAGGTAAACTGGGTACCTCTGTCTGAGATGATAGATGAGGGAACACCATGTAATTTGATCAACTCCCTGATGTAAAGTTTGGCATAATCCTCGGCTGAATAGGAGGTACGAACTAGAAGGAAATGGGCTGACTTGGTCATTCTATCTACAATGACTCAAACTGAATCATACTGATGACGAGTTCTAGGCGAACCCGTCACGAAGTCCATAGTCACTTTTTCCCACTTCCAAGTAGGAATGGTGAACTACTGCATGGAACCACTAGGTTTTTGATGCTCTATCTTAACCTGCTGACATGTAGAGCACTTATCCACAAACTCTGCAACATCACTCTTCATCCCACTTCACCAATAGATCTTCCGCAAATTGCAGTACATCTTAGTGGCCCCTGGATGAATGGAGTATTGCGCACCATGCACTTCTGCAAGAATTCGTTGCCTCAGTCATCTACACCTGGAATGCACAAACGACCCTAACAACAAAGAACATCATCTCCCCCTTGGGAGAAAACTTGAACTTTCTAATTCTGAACTGACTCTTTCAGCTTAACAAGGCTAGGATCCATGTCTTTCTTTTCTTTCACCTTGAAAACTAGAGATGACTCTGAACTACTCTGAAAACATACACCACCCTTTGAAGAGTCGATTAAGCGAATTCCTAGTCTGGTAAGCTGATGGATTTCCTGAGCTATCTTTTTCTTGCTATCCTTAATGTGAGAAATACTGCCCATGGAGAGTCTACTGAGAGCATCGGCCACAACGTTGCCCTTGCCTGGATGATAAAGGACACTCATGTCATAGTGCTTCAAGAGCTCTAACCAACTTCTCTGATAAAGATTGAGATCTTTTTGAGAAAAGACATACTGGAGACTCTTATGATCTATGAAGATGTCTACATGAACTCCATAACGATAATGCCTCCAAATCTTCAAGGAAAAAACTATGGTTGCTAACTCAAGATCATAAGTAGGATAATTCTTCTCGTGGGGCTTTAATTGTCTGGAGGCGTAGGCTATGACCTTACCATGCTGCATGAGGACACAACCTAAACCCACTCTCGATGTATCATAATATACTACGAACCTATCTGAACCATTTGGAAGAGCTAGAACTGGAGCTGTAGTGAGTCAAGTCTTCAATTCCAGAAAACTCTTTTCGTATGAATCTGACCACTAAAACTTGACTGTTTTCTGAGTCAATCTGGACATAGTAGACGCAATAGAAGAAAATACCTTGACATACCATCTGTAATAGCCAGCCAAACCCAAGAAACTCTTGATATCTGTAGGAGATACGGGTCTGGGCCTTCTTTTTACCACTTCAGTTTTTTAAGGATCTACTCTAATGGCCTCACTAAAAATAATATGGCCAAGGAATTCTACTGATCTTAGCCAAAACTAGCACTTACTAAACTTGGCGAATAACTGATGATTTCTAAGGGTCTGAAGAACAATTTTCAGATGGTATGAATAATCACACTCAGTGCGAGAATAGACCAGAATATCATCTATAAAGACTATGACGAACATGTCAAAGTACTTCTTGAACACACGGTTCATCAAGCCCATGAAAGCTACAAGGGAATTGGTTAGACCAAAGGACATGACTAGAAATTTGAAGTGACCATACCGAGTATGAAAAGCTATCTTCGGGATGTCACATTCTCAAACTCTGAGCTGATGATGGCTTGATCTATGGACTATCTTGGAGAAATAACTGGTACCCTAAAGTTGGTCGAACAGATCATCTATTATAGGAAGTAGATACCTATTCTTGATCATAACTTTGTTTAGATGATGGTAATCAATACACATCCTGAGAGAACTATCTTTCTTGCGCAAGAATAAGACTGGCACACCCTATAAGGATACACAGGACCTGATGAATCCCTTATCTAAGAGATCCTTTAACTGATCTTTCAATTCCTTAAGTTTTACTGGTGCCATTCTGTATGGTGGGATAGAGATAGGCTAAGTATCTGGGAGAAGGTCTATGCCGAAATCTATTTACCTTTGGGAGAAATTCCTGGAAGATCTTCTAGAAAGACATTTGAATATTCACTAACCACTGGGACTAATTCAAGACTGGGAGATTTGGATCTGGAATCTTTAACATGCACGAGATGATACACAAACCCCTTAGATATTATTTTCCTTGCCTGGAGGTAGGAAACAAGCTGACCCCTGAACGCTGAAGCACTACCCTTCCACTCTAAGGCGGGCTCATTCGAGAACTGAAACTGAACTATCCTATTTTTGAAGTTGACTGTGGCATAGAAGGAATGAAACTAATCCATGCTGAGAATGACATGAAAGTCTATCATCTCTAACTCGACTAAATCTACTGACGTAGATTTTTGAAATATCATAACGGGCAGTTCCTGTATACCCACTGGGCTATGATGGTTTTGCCTACTGGAGTAGAAACTAAAAATGGCTCTGCTAAAATCTCGGGACTGATTCTGAAATCGCCTGCTTTGTATAGAGTTACAAAAGACAAGGATGCACCTGGGTCTTGCAAAACATAAACATAAACATGGAAAATTTGTAACGTACCAGTAACAACATCAGGAGAATTTTCCTGATCCTGTCAAGTTTGAAGATCATAGAGTCTATTTGGGTGTTGCCCATTAGTAGCACTGGAAGTGGCACCCTACTGGTTTGGGAAACCAGACTGAGCTTCAGAACAAATTTATTGACCCTAAAGACCTGACTACAGACACTCTCTAATCCTATGGACCGGCTTTCCACAACTAAAATAGACCTCACTATAGGCTCTGCAAATACCCTTGTGGTTCTTACCAAAATCCTGACAAAGGGGATTTGTTCAGGAACTGCTAATACTACCCTGAGATTTAGAGCTTGGCGCTTTGTCTCTGCTTCTGTATCTAAATCTTGGCACTGGGGAACTAATAGAGGAAGGAGCTGGAGCTGCTGACTTAGGAAGAAACTACGAATGGTTTCCTCTCTCTGATTTGGGCTAAGCAAAACTAAAACTGCCTGATTTTGCTCTCTTATTCTACCTCTCTTTAGTTCTAACCTTCTGCTCCTCTATCTGCTGAGCATGGTTCATGAGTCTAGATAAGGTCATATCACTATTCAGTATCGTAGATCTACACTGATTCACCACGCTATCATTCACCCCTGACACGAACTTGCTCATTTAGCCCTATTGTCTACAACTACATAAGGGGCATACCTGGCTAGCTGAGTAAATCTGAGAGAATACTCCATAGCTGTCATATTTCCCTGCCTGAGGTTGATGAAATCAAGAACTTTGGCTTTCCTCAGCTTTTGGGGAAAGAATCTATCTAAGAAAACCGTGACAAATTTCTCCCACCCAATGGGACCTACGCCATCTACCTTCTCAGACTTCCACTATTTGTACCAAGTGTGAGCCATATCTAGAAACTGATATGCGGCTAACTCAGCACTCTAAATAGAAGTAACACCTATGATGTCAATGACCTTATGAACTTGGTCAATGAACTCCTGAGGGTCTTCATCAGACTTAGACCCCTGGAAAGTGGAGGGTTCATTTGGGTAAAGTCCCAAATCCTAGCTGTTGAGGAATTTACCACTGGATTGGCTGGAATAGCTGCTGGCCTTTCATTTTGGGCAGCCACAAACTGAGAAAGTATGTTGAATGTGGCTCTAAACTCTGCATGAGAAAGATGTTCACCCAAAGGATCTTCGGGTTGAGGAGCTGGCTAGTTTCTTCTGTTTGGGGCCATATTCTGAAACAAGAGAAGAACAAATTAGACTGGGAGTTTAACTTGAGATTATTCTCACTAGCACGACATGAATATTGAAAGAAGGGAAACTATTCCTAAAACATCTTATAGCCTCCTGTACATAAATATGGCGCGCAACACTCCCATGTAAAAACTCTACTAGATGTGGCTTTCAGAATTCCTAGGACTATATTGAACCTTAGGCTCTGATACCAAGTTTGTAACGCCCCAATTTTCTGAATCAAAATTCTACATGGTGCTTATGACCCCGAGGGACCAAAAACTAACCCATGACTGATATCTATACCTGTACACCGCATAATATATATATATATATAATACACAAAAAACTTGAACATGTAGGCCATAAGGTTTAACTGAAGAGATATAGTGACATCCATGTGGTAATGAATACCCAAAACAACTGAATATAAAACTAAATACAGAATCTAATAGATAAATCTGACTAAATCTGAAAGCCTCTAAGTATTGTCTGAATAAGAAGTTGAAGGAACATGTCTCCAACTAACTCCATAAAACTGAATTGATGTAATAAATAAATAAATCAAATCATATTATCCTCGAATGGATGAGGACTCACTGTAACACTGCGAATGGAAAGATACTGCTGGTCTGGAACCATGGTTCTGGACCTATGATGTAATATGAAAAGAAAGTACCATAGTGCAAATGCATCAGTACAACTGGAGTACTGAGTATACGAGTGAGGTAGGCTAATGCAAAGTGTTTACATGCATGAACAATGCTAACTGACTGACTGATATGAACGTAAGAGTACAAATATACGTACATATTAGCTGAGATCAAAAGTATATGGTAGCTAAATCTGTACGCTAATACATGACTAGAACTGTAGTTCTGATAACATGAACGATTGTTTCTAACAGTCCTGAATCTGGTAGAACTCTCTGAGTCCCGTGCTATAACTAAATTTAACTGTATCTAACAGTCCTGGAATACTGATATCTGAAGAACTATTTGAGTTTTTTTACTGAGACTGATACTGAAACTGTGGGAGGTAGTTGTTTAACCGACATGCCCTATGTATACCGTTATGGCTAAGATGGGTTCAAATCTTTGCCTCGACTGCAGGGGTGTCAATACCGCGCCACTAGTAAGGACAATTGTGAGTGACCCTTATTTGGCAGGTACTCAAAGTGAGAATGGTGGGACCCTAAACTGACAGATTAAGCCACCTCATCAACCCTAATTTGACAGGTTAAGATATCTCAACCTACGCTACGTAGTTCTGGAACACTAGGATGACTGCTAACAATCATACCCTGACATGGCAGGTGAGTTCCTATCATTGGGTTCACTCGGTGCTAACTTCTACTCTCATTTGAAGGGACTTAACATGATTCAACTGCCTATACATGGATAGAATAACTGACATCCGTTGACTGGGGGGTAGTACTATTGTCTGAGAGTTAACTGAGATCATGGGATTTCTGATGTTTCCTGAGTCACATGACTGACTGAGTTCTATAGAGTATAGCTTGATTGAGATTTATCGTGGCACATAACATGGCTCTAGGCACACAACTATATTTTTTGGGTATGAATACCCCCAGGACTCGATATAAGGAAACGAGCACACATGAAATGACTTGATCACAGGATTAGAGTCCACGATTCACAATATTATAAGTAGGGGATAGTATACTTCATGTATTTATTCACATCTCAACATGGTAGGGAGAGAATTGATACATTTCATGTATATTATTCATATTTCGATTATAACACATGCTTTATACCACAACAACAACACATAAATAGCATGGAAATTTATATAGAAGTGTATATCTAATATGGACTTGTCATTTAGATATCATGGAATCATGTAATTATGGGTTTCTAGCATCCTAGGTATTTTATCAAACACCCTGCATGCATTCTTTAAAGTATAGGTGGATTTCATACTTGCATCACATCAAACCACCTAAAGTTCATGTTTTTCAACTAACAACCACATATATTTCATGAAAACATCTTTAGATATCATTTGAAACTTAAACAACAATAATAAACATGTACATGCTTATATCACCACAAAAAGTTTACAAAATAACATTTAAAAACATGGTTATTGAGCTCTATGAATGGCTTAGATCCATATATGAACACTACACATACCTTAGAGTAAGAATTCGTGGAATCTACAGTTGAATTTGCTTGAAGCTTGAAACCCCAATGGAAACCCTAGACTTGTTCTTGACTGTTCTTGAGTGAATTTTGATAAAAGTAATGTAAAGGGCTGCTTTGAGGCTTTAATCCTGTGTTTAAAGAGTATATATAGGGTTTTTGGAAGTTACCATATTTCCCTTGAGGATTTTAAAATGAAAACTGAAAACTATGCAAAATTTATCCCGATTTAGGGCCTCGGTGCGATGCGGAGCTTGGTAAAATGCCAATTATTGCAACCTGGAAGCTCGACGCAAAGCAGGGCTATCAAGGAGGCTTTATGGAAATTGATGAGTGCCATTTTGGCCTCCGGCGTAATGCGCCATGCTCTGAAATAGCATTTGTTTTACAGCAGAGACTTAAAATAGCCATAACTTCTTCACCGGGTGTCTGTTTTAGGTGAATTTTGTATAGACGGAAAGCTTATTAAATTATCTATCCATTGGTAGGTCATGGGATCAAAAATTCATAGTATAATTAGAGATATGATTGTTTGAAGTTGACAATACCAATATCCTTCTCAAGAATTCTATCGGTAAGGAATGTTTTGATTCGCACAATAGCTAGGATATATTTGAGACCTTAATTCACATCAACCTTGATCATGAAACTAGCAAGGAACCATGATGTACTACGCATGATCTTGAAACATGGAGCTAATATTGAGTTTGATTTTTTGAAGTATTACAAATTAACTCCAAAACCTATTAATAAACTCAAATAGGTCAATAGGAGAGATATGAAAGTTAGTAAAGTCAACTTCCCAGGTCTTATAGTCACTTGTATATGCCTTTAAGAGTTGAAATACAATGAAACAATCAAAAAATATATGTAATTGAATAGTAACAAAAGACTAGGATAGGAGAGAATTTGGGGAAAGTTGGAGTCTACCGCTGCTACCTCAGAATCTCAGGAGTATTACCTACACAACGCTGGCTCAACTTATAAGGACCACCTTTCTAATACTTGCATGAAAGGTGTAAAAATTAAGAAATCATTAGTACATGACAACTTGTACTCAGCAATAGTATTAACCAATCCTAGTTCAAAGTAGTGTAGAGAATCAACAAAACCGATCATCCAATACAATCATAAAAACCTGTACTTAGGAAATCCACCTTAATATAGAAGATGTAATATGATTGAAACAATGATATATGTATTATAACATAACTTATCAAGATAAATTAACCAATAAAATCAGATATCCAAGTACTCTAATTCTTCATAATAGGAACACGATCATTAATTCACCTTGTACTAAGAGAAACAAATGCAATACATATACTATGTACATACCTACTTCCATGAATAAAGAACTCACGAGGTCCATGCACTGCGTAAGCATGTACTCAAATTCTAATATACATTATACAGGTGTGTATTTAGATCCCAATATATATATATATATATCGTGCATTCCGATCCTATAATATCTTTTTCCATAATATTATTTGTTGTATAGATGCCCACTCCAGTCTCATATGAATTGCAAATAATGATGTGCAGGCACGTTGCTCTGATCCCATATCAAAAACACAATTTAAATGAGATATTGCATGTCATAAGACAAATAAGGTATCATTAAAACACTATCTCAACTTATCAAATAAGAGTTTCATCATTATCGAGCATGTTCAACAAATTATCTAATAACTACCATTCACAACATCCACGCTAGTAAATAGAGAAAGTAGTCTAAACAAGGCTATTAATTGATTTTTAACACTTCACATAGCATTGGTACCTATATAGAGTTACCTATATGAGACCTCAATTCTCCATTACTCCTAAAACAAGAAACTAACACATAAACACTTGAAATAAGTCTCAACTTGGGTAATACCCCATATCTAGAAGTTTTTGAACATCATACAACTCATCCCTTGAGTCGTATGTACAACATATGAGTTGTATATTATAGTAATATGCAAGAAATAATGGCATGGTGGACATTTTGTTTTAGGTATGACTTGATCCTTATAAATTATCAAGCAGGGTATGAGTCGTATAGAGGTAAGTTGTTAGTTTATTAGGATAGACTCCTTGATTTTAACCAATCTACGAGTGAGAGGCTAGGAGCCATATGAAGATGATACTAGTCATAGATGGAACTCATATATTGACCAGTGTATACCATCCTTGATTATGCTAGGCTTAAGAGTTGAGGGGTATAGTCGTACCTATCCATACGAGTCATATGATTGAGTTGTAAAGACCGACGCCCAATTTCTGTAAAGTTCAACAAAGGGATTTTTGCTATTTTTATCTTTTATAAATTCCCATCCACGACCTATAAGCCTCAAAGAGGAGTTATTTTCCTCAATCAAATTACGACACTTTCTCCTTCTATCTTCAAGAATATCAAGATTAGGGCTCATATCACACAAAATTATCCCTTAAGTCTCAAGATTTAAAATCTCTTCACAAGTTAAGAAAATTCAGCTATGTGGGGCTTATGAACAAGGTTATTCTTTTATCCTTGTGCAAACTGTATGGTTTTAAAATTGAATTAACTTATTTTGAGTTAGGGTTCATACCCAAAGAGCCATATTCTTGAATTATGATATTACTATGAGATTGAAATCTTGAAGTGCTTCAAGATTTACATATATTCATATTTTGCATTATAAGATTCATATTGTTATTTGAATTTCATTATCTTGACTGAGATATTGTTGAAATATTTCAAGTTGATTATTTAGCATGATATTTTGTATGAATTTCTATGAACTAAAGCATGAAATTCTAAGTCCTAAGTATAGATACTGAGTTTACATGAAGTTTATGTTCTTAAGCTCCATTGACATGTTCTATAACATGATTTAAAGAAAAGCTTGATATTTTGAGCTAATTATAAGACATGAAATCCACAACTATTTATCTTGATTATGATTTAAAATAAAGAGAAGCATAACTGGTTATTCAATCTATAAACACTTATACTAATTTAAGGTGGATTTATTAAGTCTGAGCATATAAGTAATTTGGGAGTAGTATTTAGCACCGAAAAGGGAATGCAGATGAACATATCCTAATTTCCTAGAAACTACAAGAAACCAAAGGTTAATATTTTTCCCAAAATGGATGAAGTTTAGTGATTACTTAAGTTAAGGTTCTATTCTGATGGAAAGGGTAGAACCACTCTCCCTAACGTGGGTAAGATATTGGACTCCATGGTAGCTCACATACTTTATGTCCGTTAGAAGAATCTCCCAAAGAAAAAATAAAAAGTAAAGCCTTTAGAAACTAAGTGTTATGGCACACAAAGTTTATTATTATGCTTTATTATTCATGTTTATGATTTTGCAGTTTTTGTTTTACTCAAGATCAAGGTGAGTCATATACACTTAGCATGCATCATTTGAAAGTTTATATGAATATTCAGTTATCATTTTACTTATGCATTCACCCTATATACTCAGTACATTCCAGAGGTACTTACCCATATATATGTCTATAATTTAGGTTCTGGTGCTCATTTCTAGCAGCACGATTGACTACAAGCATTATCACCCAATATCCTAACATTTAGTGAATCCTCATCATTTGATGACCTAGTTTATTTGACTTCTGTTTGTAGATGAAAGTATTTAATTATTTAACTTCAGTTTATATTTGGGTTAACTAGGGTGTGTCCCAGTGGCTCTCTAGTCTGAATAGAGGCTTTTCATACTTTTTATATTTTAAGTTCAAAGTGTTTGTGTAAGATTCCCAAGTTAAAGACTATTAGGTAAGCTATGAGTTTATTTACCTTTAGATCCTAATATGTTAATTCACTTTTTACATGAGTTTCAATTTAAGTAGTCTTGAGCACCGTGTGATGTCTAGGGGTACTTTTGGGGTGTTACAAATATGGTATCAGAGACTAAGGTTTGGAAGAGTCCTAGGAGTCAAAAAATCCACGTTACGTATAGTATTGAACATTTATGTGCAGCGTACCACATTTCTGAGCAAGTGGCTATGAAATAAGCTAGGAATCATCATTCCTTTCATGGTGTATCGTGATTACAGTTGAATTTTGGGATGATTTTAAAGTGTTGGCCCAATCTGTTAACGCCAATGTTAAGGGAAACCAACAGACAGTAGTTTCACTTTAGTAAAATAGTAATTTAGTTGCAGCCAGAATTCTCGACTTTATGAGGATAAATCCACCCAAGTTCCTTGGGTCAAAGATGGATGAGGATCCTCAGCTCTTTATTGATGAGGTGAGAAAAGATTACTTAGATTATGCATATTATTAAAGAGAAAAGTGTAGATTTGGTATCCTATAGGTTGAAGAATGTTGTTTATGATTGGTTCCTTTTGAGGTAAGAAGGTAGGGGTGAGAATGCAACTCCTATGAGTTGATTCGTGTTTTAGAATAATTTTCAAGATTGGTTCTTTTTGTGTGAGATGCGTGAGACTAAAATGGAGGAGTTCATAAACTTGAGGCAGGGCTCTATGATAGTGAAGTAGTACTACCTTGAGTTCACTAAGTTGTCTAAGTATGCTCCTGATTTGTTAGCTGACTCTAGAGCTCGTACGAGTAAGTTTATTACTGGGGAGTCTGATTTTGTAGTCTAGGAATGTAGGACATCCATGCTGATAGGGGATATTGATATTGCTCGGTTGATGACTCATGCTTAACATATTGAGGTAGAAAATTTGAAGGAGAGAGAAGAGAAACAAGAGGGCTAGGATTGGGCAATTTGAGTATAGTCAGCCAAAGTTTGGAGGGGGAAGCCATTCATAGTTTAAGGGTTATTCATCAATGTCTGGACCATCTTCAGTCAGTGCTCCTATACCTAGAACCAGGAAGGAGCAGTGGGGTAGGACTTTAAATTCTAGGTCTCATAATAGTGTAGTCGAGAGGCCTAGTTACATGACATGTGTAAAATATGGCAGGACCTATCCTGCTGAGTATTTGGTGGGTAAAAGGGGTTGCTATGGTTATGGAAATATGGGCCAGAGTATATAGGAGTATCCATATGTTAAGCAACGAAGTAGGGATATTCGTTAACAGACTCAGGCTACTAGTACACAAGCTCAACCAGGTCACCCAATTCCTCCATAGGGCGCATCATCTTGTACCATTGGCAGTTATTACTAGAATCAGTTCTATGTTTTACCATTCCATCAGGAGCAGGAGAGTTCACCAGATGTTATCACTAGTATGCTTTATTCCTTTCACCTTGATATATATGAGCTGTTAGACCCAGGATTAAATCTCTCTTATGTAACTGTATTAGTTGTTGTAAAATTTGAGGTAGGATCTAAAAATCTCTCTAAATGCTCCTTAGTTTCTACCCTAGTAGGTGATTCAATTATTGTAATACGAGTCTATAAGAAGTGTTCTATCACCGTCCTCCATAAAGTAACACTAGTGGATCTAATAGAATTAGAGATTGTAGACTATGATGTCATTCTGGGCATGTATTGGCTCCATTCATGCTATGCATTAATCGATTGTCGCGCTCATGTGGTGAAGTTTCAATTTTATGATGAGGCAATTTTTAAGTGGGGGTATTTCTGTGTCTCCCAAAGGTCATTTAATCTCTTATCTCAAGGCCAGAAAGTTGATATCAAGAGGGTGTATGTATAATTTAGTTTGACTCAAGGATACTTATCATGAAGTCCTAACATTTCAATCAGACCATGTAGTCAATGAGTTTCCTGAGGTATTCCCCAAAGATCTGTCAGGGATACCTCTAGATAGAGAAATAGAATTTGGTATTGATGTTCTTCCTAATACTCAGCCCATCTCTATTCCTCCATATTGTGTGGCTCTGAATGAACTTAGAGAGTTAAAGAAACAACTTAAGGATCTCTTAGATAAAAGTTTTATTAGACCCAATGTCTTCTCATGGGGCGCTCCAATCCTTTTCGTGTGCAAGAATGATTGCACTGTAAGAATGTGTATAGATTATAGATAGCTAAACAAGGTTACTATTAAGAACAAGTATCCCATTCCTAGAATTGATAATTTATTTGATCAGCTTCAGGGTTCCAGATTTTTCTTGAAGATTGAACTTAGGTCGAGATACCATTAGTTGAAAGTTACAGAGAAAGACATTTGGAAAACAGCTTTCCAAATAAGGTATGACCATTTTGAGTTTATGGTTATATTATTTGGACTGATAAATACTCCTGTAGTCTTTATGGATTTGATAAATAGGGTTTTCAAGAAATATTTGGATATGTTTGTCATTATCTTTATAGATGACATACTGGTGTATTTTACGAGTAAGGAAGAGCATGCAGACCATTAAGAATAGTGCTACAGACCTTCAAGGATCGTCAATTGTATACAAAGTTTGGTAAATATAAGTTTGGGTTTGAATTTGTTACCTTCTTAGGGCACGCTATTTCAAGGGCTGGTATTCATGTAGATCCTTAGAAGACTAATGTAGTAAAAAACTGGATAAAACCTATCACTCCATCCGATATCTGAAGCTTTTTAGGTTTGGCTGGGTATTATAGAAGATTAGTTAAAAGGTTTTCCTCTCTATCCGCACCATTGACTAAACTGACCCAAAAAAAGTGAAGTCCATATGGTCAGATAAGTGTGGGAAGAGTTTCCAAGAGTTGAAGGATATATTGACTTAGGCACCAATGTTAGCTTTGTTGAAAGGGTTAAACGGATTCTTAGTGTATTATGATGCTTCCAGAATTGTCTTAGGTTGTGTGTTGATACAAAATAGGAGAGTGATAGCATATCCCTCTATAAAACTTAGGGATCACAAAAATAATTACCCAACTCACAAAGAGCTAGCCGCTATAGTTTTTTCCTTGAAAATTTGGAGCCACTACCTTTATGGTATGTATGTTGATGTTTTTGCTAACCATAAGATTCTTTAGTATGTATTTTCACTAAGGCAGCTGGATCTTGGTTAGAGAAGAAAGCTAGAGTTGTTAAAAAATTATGTTATGAATGTTCTTTATCATCTGGTAAGGCTAATGTAGTGGTAGATTCACGAAGTAGGTTTTGTATGGGTAGCGGTCTCATGTGAAGAAGGAAAAATATAGTTGACTAAAGAGGTGCATAGGTTAGCTCATATGTGAATGTGTTTTCTCAATGCTATTGATGGGGGAGTAGTAGTTTAGAATGGTTTAGAATCATATTTGGTAGAGGAAGTGAAGGAGAAACAATGCAATGATCCCATACTTAGCTTGATGTTGAAGGCAACTCAATAACAAAAGGTGGAGGTTTTCTCCCAAGGGGGAGATGCTGTACTTTGTTATAAAGGTAGACTTTGTGTTCTGAATATAGACGGGTTGAGGGAAAGGATACTAGCTGAGGCTCATGGTTCGAGGTATTCCATTCATCCTGGTGCTACTAAGATGTATCACAACTTGTGATAAATTTATTGGTGGAAAGGTATGAAAAGGGCAATAATCGAGATTTTAGCCAAGTGCCCCAATTGTTAGCAAGTTAAGATTGTACACCAAATGCTGGGTGGTACATTATAAGAGATTAGTATCCCTACTTGGAAGTGGGAGGTAGTGAACTTTGGTTTCATCACAGGGTTGCCTCGTACAAGACGTCAACATGATTCAATTTGGGTCATAGTAGATCAAATAATTAATTTATCCCATTTCCTACTTATCAAGACTTCAGATATCGCGGGGGATAATCCTTGATTGTATGTATCTTAGTTAGTAAGACTTCATGGTATACCTTTATCCATCATTCCAGACAGAGGCACGCAATTTACTTCACAATTTTGGCAATCGTTTCAAAAGGGCTTTGGAACCAAGGTTAAGCTTAGAACTATATTTTATCCACAGACTGATGGTCAGGCTGAGTGTATGATTTAGACACTAGAGGAAATGTTGAGGGCATATGTTTTAGAGTTTAAAGGATGTTGGGATTACCATCTACCTTTGATTGAGTTTGCTTATAACAATAGTTATCACGCTTATATTCAGATGGCTTTGTTTGAAACATTGTATGGGCGTAGGTAAAGATCACCTATAGGATGGTTTGAGGTTGGTAAAGCGGAATTAATTAGCTTGGACTCTATTCTGGAAGCTATGGAAAAGATTTAGTTGATTCATGAGATATTAAGAACTATTTAGATCCATGAAATCATATGTTGATGTAAGAAGGAGAGAACTCAAGTTTGAAGTAGGCGATTGGGTATTCTTGGAGTTGTCACCTATGAAGGGAATAATGAGATTTTGAAAGAAAGGAAAGTTGAGTCCATGATTTATTGGTCTCTATAAGATAGTGAAGTGTGTAGGAGAGGTTGCTTACAAATTGAGTCTTCCGTCAGAGTTAGCTGCAGTTCACCTAGTGTTCCATGCTTTGATGCTTAATAAGTATATTGGAAATCTGTCCCTAGTAGTTCCCTTAGAGAATGTTAGGGTCAAAGCTAACTTGATGTGTGATAAAATTCCTATTGAGATACTTGATAGGCAGGTCTGAAGGCTAAGGAATACTGAAATAGCATAGGGGAAAGTTCTTTGGAGAAGCCAATTGATTGAAGGGGCCACTTGGTAAGTTGAAGAATGCGTGATGTCTAAGTTTTCTCCAGTTCCGTTTTACCTAAGGTAAAGTGTTATTTCTAGTAGGTTGTCTGTCTTAAAGTCCGTTTAAGGGCTCCTATATTATATTTTATGTTATGAGAAAATGAATCCTTGTGATAGTGGTAAGCTTAGTTGTAAATATTAGTGTGGAGGTGCTGATTCTTGTAAAAATCCAATCCTAGATGTATCACATTTGAGGACGAATGTTTCCAAGGGGGAGATTTTGTAATACCCTATGTCTAGGAGTTTCTGAACATCATACGACTCTTTTCTTAACTTGTAGTACAATATATGAGTGGTATGTTGTATGTATATGCAAGATAGTGTAGCATGGTGGACATTCTATTGCAGGTATGACTTGAACCCTAGAATTCATCAAGTAGGGTACGAGTCGTATGGAGGTAAGTCATCAGTCCGTCAGTATAGACTCCCTAAGATTCTATCCAAGCTATGAGTGGCGGTCTAAGAGTCTTATGAAAATGATACGGTCATAGGTGGCACTCATATGTTGACCAGTGTATACCATCCTTGATTCTTCTAGGCGTACGATTTGAGGGGCATAGTCGTACCCTTCCACACGAGTCGTACAGTTGAGTTTCTAAGACTGATGACCGATATTTGTAAAGTTCAGCTAAGGGATTTTTGGTCTTTTACTTTCTTATAAATTCCCACACATGACCTATAACCCTCAAAGAAGCATTAGTTTTCTTTATTCCTCAATCAACTAACGACTCTTTCTCCTCCCATCTTCAAGAACATCAAGATTAGGGTTCATCTTACAAAAAAATCATCCCTCAAGTCTCAAGATTCAAACTCTTTTTACAAGTTAAGAAAATTCAAGTATGTGGGGCTTATGAACAAGGTTATTCTTTCATCCTTGTGGCTGAAGTGCATGGTTTTAAAGTTTAATTTACCTATTTTGAATTAGCGTTCATACCCAAATAGCCATATTCCTGAATTTTGATATTACCATGAGATTGAAAGCTTGAAGTGCATTAAGATTTACATATATTCATGTTTTGACTTAATAAGATTCATATTGAGAATTGAATTTCATTATTTTAACTGAGATATTGTTGAATGATTTCAAGATAATTATTTAGCATGATGTTCTGTTATGAATTTCTATGAACTAAAGTATGAATTTCAAGTCCTAAGTACGAGTACTTAGTTTACAAGAAGTTTATGCTCTTAAGGTCCTTTCACATATCCTATAACATGATTTAACGAAAACCTTGATCTTTTAAGCTAAGGAAAAGACATGAAATCCACAACTGTTTATCTTGATTATGATTTAAAGTAAAGAGAAACATAACTGGTTGTTCAGTCTATAAACCCTTATGCTATTTTAAGCTGGATTTCTTATGTATGAGCATACAAGTATTCTGGGAATAGTATTTAGCATTGAGAATAGAATGCAAATAAGCGTATCCTAAATTTCTAGAAACTATGAGCCACTATAGGTTATGTTTTTTCAAAATATGGATGAAGTTCAGTGATCACATCAATTAACGTTTATTCTAATGGCAAGGGCAGAACAGTTCTTCCTAATGTGGGTAAGACGTTGGACTCCATGGTAGCTCATATAGTTTGTGTCGGTTAGAATAATCTTTCAAAGATAGAATAAAAAGTAAAGCTTTTAGAAACTAAGTGTTATGGATCAGATTGTTTATTATTATGATTTATTATGTATGTTCTTGATTTTGCAGTCTTTGTTTTATTCAAGATCAGGGTGAGTCATTTACACTTAGCATGCATCATTTCAAAGTTTATATGAATATTCAGTTATTAGTTTACTTATGCATTGACCCCTACATACTTAGTACATTCCATAGGTACTGACCCTCATATATGTCTATGTGCTACATTGTATTATAGTATAGGTTCTGATGCTCGTTTCTAGTAGCACGATAGACTACGGGCATTATCACCTACATCCTTACATTTGGTGAGCCCTCATAGTCTGAGAACCTAGTTTATGAGACTTCTGTTCATAGAAGAAATTATTTAATTATTTGACTTCCGTTTATGTTTGGGTAAGATGGGGTTTATCCCAGTGGCTCTCTAGTCTGAATTAGAGGTTAGTCAGACTATTTTTGTTTTAAGTTCAAAGTTTTTGTGTAAGATTACAAAGTTAAAGACTCTCATTTAATCTATGAGTTTGTTTACCTTCAGATCCTAAAATGTTAGTTCACTTTTCACACGAGTTTCAAGTTAAGTAGGCTTTATGGGTTAGCTTGGCACTACTCCTAGTATTGAGCACCTTGTGGCGTCGAGGGGATACTTCCGAGGCGTTACAACTTGCCTTAAAGAAGACCTACAAAAATCAATCCAAAGGATTTCTCTTTTGATACAACTCAAATTTTCTTATTCTAGTCAAATATGAATTGTACTTAAGAAAACGTAGCTAAAGACATCCATATTGCTATACTTCAAATTCAAGTCCAAAAGTTCAATATAAAAGCCAACCCAAGCCCACAACGAGAAAAATAGAATTTTATTAGAAAATCATGTTACCAATAATTTATGGAGTTTAAATAAAAAATTACATAAAAATGGAGTTGAAATCGACCTAAAAGTTATCAATTTTACAAGCTTTAACTCTACCAAAAATAATTTTTCAAGTTAAAAAATCAAGATTTCAGATTACAATCATGAAATGATTAGAGGGTAAAGTAAATAATTTTGATGGAGAAGCTTATCAAATGGACAAACCTTTAAAATCACCATTGAAGTCTCTGAAATTCAAGCAGTCCAGCTTTAAAAATGATGTTATGGGTTATCCGTAAAAAAACATTATAAGAATTTGGCCAAGTCATTTTCTTTTATCAAAATTACAATGGGTCCCTCGCGAATGGGAGTATAATCTGACCAATCCTAGCATCTGATTACGAACACAACACCGCTATTACAATCACGGTGAAAAGAGACTTTCCCACCTTGAACACAACCAAGGCATCACGATTACTAAGGGAATTTTAGCTCTGCACTAACAAAAACAGATAACAGCTGAGTCCCATGCCAAATTTTCCTAAATCAACCCTCAAAATGCATTCGGAATCCTGTGAACACAATCCAACTATGGTACTGGACTAAATTCGACATTTTGAACTTAATAGAATAGTCAAAATTTCCAACAGATAATGTTATCAACAAATTTTACCCAAATATAATTCTAATCCAAGATTTTTAACATCTCGCCTAAATGCTCAGAATCACACAAAGGCCTCAAGACCTAAAAAAATCATGCTACTAACCTAAAATTGACATTTCAAAGCCAATGGAACAGATGAAATTCACATATGGTATTCATGTCTCTAAATGTTGATCATAGCTACTTATATCAACTTTAAAGCTTTCAAAAATGAAAATTCACTTAAATCTTAACCAAATAACTCATGAACTGTGCCATCCACTCCCGCAAACCACAAACACTAAATACAACTAAGGGGAGAGGTAAAATAGCTAAAACACATAAGTAATAAAAAATTAAGGTATGATTTATTACATCATCCATCACTAAAATACATGTTCATCCTCAAATGTTAGGATACAGAAGATACAGGAAGTGTCATAAAGCTGGGGATATCTACTCCATATGTTAAACTCTATTGAATCTTCATTGAATCAATTCCCTTAGTCCTCAGATTCCTTTTCACGACCCAATTTCTCAAATCAAAATGGAACCTAATATAACCCACCAGCAGAAAAACTAAACCCATAGTCCAAAATCGCAAGTAACGAACTACCAAAAAATTGAAGAAAAAAATACAGAATAGATGAAATAAAATATCAAATATATAACATAGTCCCAAAACTGGGTGGCATTGGTACAAGAACCTAGCATAATAAGAATACATAATAAAGTACCAAGGAAATTACATTAATATACCTCATCTTCGAATATAACATAGAGACTAGTCTAGTACATAAGAGGGAGGAATGTAACACTCTGAATTTCATAAGATCACTCTATATCTCCAAAATCGTGGCTGCTCTGCCTGATGCATACATTATCGGTGATGACCTGTACTATAATCTGCAGGTAGTAGAAGTGTAGTTTGAGTACCAAACATGTTATACTAGGTAGGCAAAAATCGACTGAGATCCAAAGATAATGCAAGTATATTTAACATATAAACACAATGGAAAACTACACCCAAATGTCCAACAACCATATAGTAAAGCCAATGAGATAATGTGTAATGCCCTGAGAGTACCCTGTGGACGTCACATGATGCCTAAGACTACGAATAGTTCCAAGCTATCCCATGATAACTACTTGACACTGAAATCACAGGAAGGTAGACTAAAACATACACAATATCTAAAGGAACACAATTTAAAATCTCAATTTAAACTTGTAACTTAGAAATCTCTATAAATAACTTCAAACTAAACTAAACATAGTCTGAAAAGCCTCTAAACTGATAACTGAGGAGTCACTGGGACAGACCCCACCCGACTCAAACTAAAATAAAACACTAGAATGAATATTGATAAATATCCACAACTCTGATAAACTTAGTTCTCAAACTATGAGGACTCACCATATGTCGGGATATAGGAAGTGGTGCAAACGTTTAATCGTACTGCTGGGGATAAACACCAGAACCTACATTATACAACAATGTAACACATAGAAATATAAGTGAGTCAGTACTTCTAGAAATATTGAGTATATAGGGGTGAAAGCATAAGTAAAACAAAATTGTACTTACTTTCAAATCATGCATGTTAAGTGTAAATAGACTTACCTTGGTCATGATTAAAACTGAAGGCTGAAAAATCATAAAAAATGAATAAGAAGGCATAATGAATAATCTTAGTGGTTCATTCCACTTATTTTCTAAAATAATTACTTTTATGGGTGATTCTTATAACCGACATAAACCATGTGTGCTACTATGGAGTTCAATGTCTTACCCTCATTGAAGAGAGCTATTATACCCTTTCCATCAAAATAGAACTTTAACTTATAGTGATTACTATACTTAGACCAAATAAGGAAAGGACACACTCTCTAGAGAGTTCCTATAAACCTACGGGGCAGGTAGTTTCTGGGAAATAGGATGTGCTTAACCCACATTCCCTTCTCGGTACTAAATACTACACCTAAATATATTCTTATTTGCTGATACTTTTGAAATTCACCATAAAATAGCATATGGATTTGTAAACTAGAAACCAATTATGCTTCTCTAATTTAAATCATGCTCACGAGAAAAAATTATGGATTCGAGTCTTAACTAAGATCATACGATCGAACTAAACTTTAAATCATGCTATGATACTTGTAAATTGAACTTATAAGCTTAAAATTCTTGTATCTCGATAAATTTTTCTTAAGTCTTGAAATCATGCATTATTTCATAGAAACTTTATATCAAAAGATCATATTCAATGCTCAGATTGGAATCATTTATCAAACTTCAAGTCAAAATAATGAAAACAATGTTATAATAGCAAACATGTAAGTCAAAACATGAAAAAATAAAGGAATTTTTTGTGCAAGTTAAACTTCAAATCACATGATAATATCATAATTTTAAGAATATATAAATTTGGGTATGAACCAAAACTTAAATTACATAAGTATGAACCAAAACTTAAATTACATAAGTTTAACTTTAAGATCATGTTTTTAGGAACAAGGATGAATGGTTATCCTTGCTCAAATCCCACAAACATGAATTTCTTAACTTCTTGAAGGAAACTTGGATTCAAATCCTTGGAAGATGAATTATTAGAAAAAACCCTGGACTTTAGTTCTTGAGAGGGGGAGAGAAATGGATTTTGTTTACTGGCTTAGAAATGGGAAAATAATGTCTATTTTCATGTCACCCTAACTTAGGATAAGGAGTCCCACATCAGCAAAACATATGAGGGATGTTGGGTATATAAGTAAGCAAGCCTTACTCTCTAGTGTTGCATTTTAAAGTCGTGAGGGTCTAGGCATAGATTGGACAATATTACTAGTGGGATGGGCTAAGGGGTCTCTTAGGCCTTGATGATTTAGGATGCCCGTCGTAGGCAGTGCCCCAGCTCAGGTTGTGACAAAAATGATATTAGAGCCGCTCCTATGTTGGGATAAAAGGGTCTCTCGAGCCTTGATGGTTTGGGAAGCCCATTCCGGCCAGGCCCTCAGCTTGGGTCATGATAATTCTATGTTTTCAGTCATAGGTAAGGAGTTTAAAGATGAGAAAATACCAGAATTCCCTTCACCCTTAAGTGAATAAAACAAAGGTTGCATGATTTTTACTCCTCAATGTGGCATACTGCTTATCGTAGAGACTATCCTTCGTGCTATGTAGATATCGTAAAAACTATCCTCTGTGATACATTGATATCATAGAGGCATAGTACTTCCATGCAACTGATACGCCCAAATTACAACTCTCATTAGAAAGTGTAAGAAGTTGCTGTCAAATATAGAACCCAACTGGGTTGGGTGTCGAATCCCACAGGGAATACTATGATCACTAAGTAATGCGATTATTATTAGACTGTTGATCGAATGTTCCAAGGTAAGGGGGTTTTAGTTTAGGTGAACAATAATATTATCAGTGTAACGATAAGATGATATGTGTAATAATATTTGATCACAGAGAATTACAAGTTAGGGTTATGTCCACCTTGTAGCTTCTACTTCTCTATTAACTATGAGTAATACGAATTTTATACCTGCATGCACTTACAGAGAGACGTATTCTAATTCTAAATCCAAGTGTTTTTCAACTATCAATGATTTATTCACTTTAGTTCTCTCGAATCCAAAGTGTACAACCAATTGTACGAACTCTCCAAGAAGTTCATCCTTCTAGGGCATTAACGTGTAAAATAGAGGTTGGAAACCCTATTTTCTTGTCACACTCTCTTTTCAAACAGTAACTTTTCTATCAAATAAGTTATTGCTATAATGGCGCATTCCCTATGTTTGCAACCATGAGAATTCAATCAAAATGAAGAGAGTAATGATATAAGTGGATTAACACATCATAAATTCAAAAACCCATAGCAATAGAGGGTATACTACAAGGTTTCCATAACCCTAACAAATAAACTTAGCTACTCATGAATAAAACAGAAATCAAACTAGAAATATTCATCATACCAAAACGTAGAATGATCTTGGTGATAAAGATGACTAGTGAAAATAAGAGAGAAACGCGTTTCTCTCTCT
>NW_025838677.1:141634-145470 GCF_002878395.1 Capsicum annuum | reverse complement strand
ATGTTTGCAACCATGAGAATTCAATCAAAATGAAGAGAGTAATGATATAAGTGGATTAACACATCATAAATTCAAAAACCCATAGCAATAGAGGGTATACTACAAGGTTTCCATAACCCTAACAAATAAACTTAGCTACTCATGAATAAAACAGAAATCAAACTAGAAATATTCATCATACCAAAACGTAGAATGATCTTGGTGATAAAGATGACTAGTGAAAATAAGAGAGAAACGCGTTTCTTTCTCTCTGTCCTCAAGCTAAGCCGTTTTTTCCTCTTTTCAAATAATAGAGAATGTGAATAATGAACTAAAAATTCAGCAATCATGCTTTTAATAACATCCTTCTCTAATAAATTGCTACTGCATCCTTAACTATTTAAAAATATTGAGTTTACCCGGGAAAAAGTTCCCATGCATCACATTCAGTCCAAGAGCTGCTTTCTTTTTATGGGAAGTTTTCCTTTGCTGTCCACAGGTCCCCAAAGTGCTGTAATCTTCCTCGTTAGTACCTGAAAAGCATGCTAATCACATAGGTCAGCTCACTTAACTAAAAATAGACTAAAAGTGCAAGAATTATGTATTTTATCCTCAAAACTTAGCTAAAACATGGGTAAGTTATGGTGCTTAGACGTATAAATACGCCCAACATCACCACCCCATACTTAAAGCTTTGTTTGTCCTCGAACAAAATAGTACATCCATGCAAATACCTAACTAAATTTTACAAGAGAAACACAAAATTTTCAACAAGACATACACTGCAATTATTAACAAAGAGTAGATTTCTTGATCATTACTAGAAACAACTCACCCTCCAACATAGACTCATTAAGTTGGTTAATTCGTATACACAAGTTAAGCCAAAAAAACAAATAAAACTACCCAACAATCATCAAACATGTGCGCTCATACAAAATGTTACCCATAATCACTCATAGTTTTGCATTTTTCAGAAATATGGGTATAAGAACTTTCTTGATCTCACTCTCACAAAGAATTCTTAGATTAAAACTGATGACCATATGCTTGCCCTTAGTGTAATGCTCCACTAATATCAGAATGCTAAGGTTAGGATCAAATAGGTCTTTACGGGTTGTAAAGTAGGCTAAAGGGATGGGTAGGACTATTTTGGCCAGAAATGGTGACTAGGCTCCCTAAGCGCTTTAATACACTACATTATGCCATATACACTAACTTTTAACAACCACTCTACCCTTCTTCACCCATTTTGTTACTCAATTAAAAACACTATGATGGGAATATACAACTCTAATCTTTTTTTTTAATTAAGCATCTCTATGATAGCCACCCTCGATCACAATATTTTCATGTACCAATAACTAAACATTGGGGCATCACTTTCACCATTTTCCTCTTATTTTGCCACACTCTACTCAACTTGATTCTACAATTTAAAGCGCTTAGGAGCTTTTGGATCATATTATGGTCTTTTAAAAAAAAAGGATTAGGCAACATATGGGGTTGCCAAAGAAAATAGCTAAAGGATCAATGGGTGTTCACTAGGACAATGTACAACGATAGGTAAAAAGAAGATAAAAAATTAGGGCTACCAAAAAAATGCCTAAATCATCTCCTAAACTCACAATCTTTATTTCGCTTCACACACACACTAGGCAAGTTCTAGCATCAGCCGCAACAAAGAATATACAATAACCTTACACACACATGGCATATGGTGAACTTAATTGGGAGCATTATAGATTCTTGACCAAAAAGATAAATGAATTAAACCACAAACAATTATCACAGATTGAGTCACAACTTAGAGCCTAAATATTTCAATAGTAGTGATTCAACACAAACTCCTGTTATAATGCCATGCCATCTATAAGAACAATTTCATGTAAAATCTGACTAATTACAACTAACTAACTACAACTAAATCAAAACGACTATAGAATAAATACGGGTAAGCAGTACGCAGTGCAACACCCCACAATAAGAAGGAACACACTGCCCTCAGTGTAAATAAATAAGCAAAAACCTAGTTAGTCAGACTCCTCCTCTACATCCGGGGTCATACCCCCTGCGTCAAAATCATCATCAGAGTCTTCATCATAAGAGTTGTCCTCCACATCAAAGTCTAGCAGCTGGTGATCATCGTCTGTCGGCACATCATCATCTAGAGGTTCTTTAAAATTTACCCCCACTCCACATATGGCCTGAGAATGCTCATTAAGCGGGTAGTCATAGTCCAACTACTGAAGCTCTGTATCAGTCGGCACACGACCCCCATTCATCATAGTGAACCTAGTCATGCCATACAGATGGCGCAAAAAACTCTCATCTCGAGCATGTCTCTCAGCAGTGGTCAGGTTGATGCCTTGACCAGTTTCTGGATCTTTGATTTTTGTGAGATCTACCTTCTTTGAGTTATGTGGCAACTTATGGTCTGCTGGCTCCTCCTCAATGTGCTATTTCCTTAAAATTTCTGTCAATAAATGGCCAAAACTAAAATGGGACCTTTTGTGCACCCCTGATTTTTGTATCGATGTTCGTATAACTGCACCAATGTTGATGGGAGCATTCATCATTAGAGCATATACCAAGCAGACTCAATCACGCGTGACCTTAGTGTATTGTGTCCCAGAAATCAAGCAGGAATTGACTATTCTTAACCATATGTGAGCTTCTCTGTTCAAACAAGCATATGGGTAAGTATTGTGACGACCATTATCTTTATGACGAGTCCACTGGGTCATGGAACTTTATCCATACAACGTATGTCTGATGGATCTGTAGGGAGGTCTGTTGTAGATCTCCTTGAGTCGTGATTGATCCACACTTGGAGTACCCAGGAAAGAGTTGAAGAAATCAGCGTTCAATTGCAAGACTTGCCCCCGAATCTTTAATTCATTTCCCGTAGTCCTTGGGGAACAGTTGGCATAAAACTCTTGAGTCAAATCAAGATTACATTCTCCCATGTCTCGGAAGATAAAGTCAAGATTTAGTGCCAAAATGCGAGGGCAGTTCTTTGCTAAACTTTCCTTCTGCATCAACTCCACATGTACATATTTCTTCACTTTATTGTTTCTATACCATTCCTTCCCTTCTTCCTCAAGAACCCATTTGATCCCAAAAGTGGATCGAGGTACTTCAAGAGAGGAGGGATCAGCCTGGTCCTTTCTTGACCTTTTTGTGAGGTAGATGTTTTCTCCTTTCCCTGTTGTCCTTTCAGAGCCATGTTACCTGAGATCATTATATGGTCATGTTAGTCTCATTTCATAAAATTCACTATAATTGAAAAAGAAAATCATGATGGTACCACCCCACACTTAATTTGTTTGCACAAACTAATTGAGTGAGTATGTCGATTACTCAGACTTCATCGACATACATTTAGATGGTATGTGCCAACAACATTATTAATGCAGTCACACTTTCAACCCTAACACTTTCTCAGTTTGATATAGAGAAGCAGTACACAATGGTCTTGTAATCTTGACTATCATTTCCAACTTTATTTCATTGGAGCAATGCAATCTTTGAACAAGACTACCACATAGAAATCTTATCATGCTATAGCATAGAAACAATTACACAATCTTATGCTTTTTGTTAACTATGATCATTACATCGATGAACGAGTCACTCGCATAGTCAAGCTTACAACTCCCAAAATTATGCATTAAACTTCAATATTTCAACTCCATAATAAAAAAAAATTATGACAGTGAATTCCAATCAATACATGCTGGAGTAAAATCAAGATTACCTACGAGAATACTTTCACTCAATGAGATGTATTCTTCAAAAAATCATAACAAACTACTCATACTCTTATCACCAAGCACTACTACAAAATCTAGTTA
>NW_025838677.1:106371-138634 GCF_002878395.1 Capsicum annuum | reverse complement strand
CAAGCATTTTGGACATGGGCATCTCATGGTGCTTTGAGATAGAACCTTGCTGCTGACACTAATCACATCTTCTTACAAAATCGTAGGCATCCTTGAATAATGAAGGCCAATAGTAGCCACTTTGCAGTACTTTCTTGGCCATCCGTTCACCTGCATAGTGACCTCCAACTTGGGAAGCATGGCTTGCTTCCAGTATGCTGGGCACCTCTACATCTGGGATGCACCGCCTAATAATACCATTAGCACATCGTCTAAAAAGATAAGGCTTATCCTAGAAGTAATGTTTCACATCATGCATGAACTTTTTCTTTTGATGAAAGAAGAGATTCTCAGGAATCACTTCGCTTACCATATAGTTAGTGAAATCTGCATACCATAGTAAATTTTACACCATAGTTGCTAGAATCTCTTTGTCGGCCAATGCATCATCAATATCAAGGTCGGTCTGCACTGTGTGCTCACTCTCAAGTCTAGATAGATGATCAGCTACTTGGTTTTCACAACCTCTTCTATCCTTTACGTTGAAATTGAATTCTTTAAGCAGTAGCACCCACCTAATTAGCCTTGGCTTGGCATCCTTCTTTGCCATTAGATATCTTAGAGACGCATGATCCGTATGAACCACTACCTTGGTTCCCAACAAGTAAGCACAGAACTTTTTGAAAGCATAAACAACCGCAAGAAGCTCTTGTTCAGTGACGGTATAGTTCTTCTGTGCTTTATTCAATGCCCTGCTCACATAGTAGATTGGATAAAATAACTTCTCTTTTCTGACCTAGTACAGCACCCAAGGCTACACCACTTGCATCACACATAATTTCAAAAGGTAGAGACCAATCGGGTGCTACAATTATAGGGGCTTCAACTAGCTTTCGTTTGAGCCATTCAAATGCCTTCAAGAAATCTTCACCAAAGTAAAACTTTGCCTCTTTCTCCAAAAGTTTTCATAATGGGTTTGCAATCTTGGAGAAGTCTTTAATAAACCTCCGATAAAAACTAGCATGACCAAGAAAACTATGAACCCCTTTCACAGAAATTGGAGGTGGTAGTTTCTCGATAACTTCAATCTTGGCTTGATCAACTTCAATTCCCTTTTCAGAGACTTTATGCCCGAGAACAATTCCCTCCTTAACCATAAAATGACACTTCTCCTAATTTAGCACCAGATTGAATTTCACACATCGCTGCAAAGACATACTCAGATTTGCCAAGCATGACTCAAATGACTCATCTACAACTGAAAAGTCATCCATAAACACCTCCAAGATGTCATCAACCATATCAGAGAAAATGGACATCATACACCGCTGAAAAGTGGCAGGTGCATTACATAGCCCAAATGGCATTCGTTTGAATGCAAAAGTACCACATAGGCATGTAAAAATGGTCTTCTCCTGATCTTCAGGAGCAATGCAAATCTGATTATATCTGGAATAACCATCCAAGAAATAGAACCATCCTTTCCCTACCAATCGATCAAGCATTTGATCCATAAATGGCATTGGGAAGTGGTCTTTTAACGTCCATGAGTTTAGCTTTCGGTAATCCATACACCATCCACCCTGTGACAGGCCTGAGTGGAATTAGTTCATTCTTCTCATTTGCTACTACTGTCATGCCCCCTTTTTTGGGCACACATTGTACAAGACTCACCCATTTACTGTCTAAGATTGGATACACCACCCCTGCATCTAACCACTTTATGATTTCTTTCTTCACCACCTCTTACATAGGTGGATTCAAATGATGCTGATGCTCAATAGTAGGTATGCAATCTTCCTCTAGCTGAATCTTGTGCATACATATAACAGGAGGGATACCAATTATAACAGCAATAGTCCAACCAATAACTCTCTTGTACCTCTTTAGAACAGAAATGAGAGCCTCTGCCTGTTGTTCACCTAAATCAGTAGCAATAATAATCGGCAGTGTATTTCTACTACCCAAGAACACATACCTTAGATGACTGGGTAGCTCTTTCAATTCTAGCACCGGTGGCTCTTCAATGGATGGCATTGCTGGTGGTGAAGGTCAATTCTTAAGGTCAAGGTCCAGCTTCTTGGGGGCATAAGAATACGACCCCATTTTTGTCATAGCACAGATAGTTTCTTCGTACTCTTTAACATCTTCACGATCAAAGTTCAAAAGCACAGCAGCCAATGGCTCAATAGTAAGCTGCTTCTCTAAAGATAGTTCTTTCTCATCCTAATGAATGAGCTGATTTATTGATTTGTACACATCAAAACATACCACTTCATCATTCATCCAAAAAAAAAGCTCATTTGCTTGCAAATCAATAAGCACACTTCCTGTTGCGAGGAAAGGTCAACCCAAGATTATGGGCACCTCAAAATCCACCTCGCAATCCAAAATAACAAAGTCTGTAGGAAAAATGAAGGTAGAAACCCTTACTAATACATCATATAAGATACCAATAGGTCATTTTACCGACCTATCTGCCATTACAAGCTGCATGTTGGTTGGTGTAGGATCCCCCAACCCCAACTGCCTATAAATGGCTAGTGGCATCAAATTAATGCTAGCCCCCAAATCACATAAAGCCTTGGCAAAATCTAAAGATCCAACCGTGCAAGGAATAGTGAAAGCACCAGAATCTGCCTTCTTCTGTACCAAAGACCTCATGGCAATTACACTACAATGATGAAAATTATCTGCCAGTTCATAGCTCACTGTTCTTTTCTTTGTCAAAAGGTCCTTCATGAATTTGGTGTACCCTAGCATTTGCTCCAGTGCCTCTACCAAAGGCACATTTATAGTCAGCTGTTTCAGCATGGTCATGAATTTATTGAACCTGGTGTCATCAGCCTTCTTCTTCAGTCTCTAAGGAAAAGGTGGTGGTGGCTTTGGAAGAGTTTTCTCCATCATTTCCTTTTTATTGTGCTTCCCATTATCAATCTTTTCAGACTGCTGGCATCTAGGTGTAGTATCATGAACGTTCTCATTCTGATTTTCAACTTCTATAGAATTATCATAATCTACTTCAATAACGTTCTCTTCTATATTATCAACCACAGGCTTGCCCTTGGATGGATTTTCCAACACCTTACCACTCCTGGTTGTAATAGCCAAACATGATCCATCTTTCCTTGGATTTTTGACAGTGTCACTTGGTAAAGTGCCAGCTTTTCTTTGGTTGAATGCCACCGATAGTTGACTCATTTGTTGTTCCAGTTGTTTTATTGAAGTGGAATGCGAGTCAACAAATTGATTCATTGAGGACAAATCATTTTTTACCTCAGCTACTCCCGTGTTGGTTGCCTCCACTTCTTTCAACAGCTTAGCCATCATGTCCTTCATAGACATCTTCCCAGAGCTAGGTGCAACAGCTTTACGACTTCCAGAAGGGACATACAAACTGCTCCTATCATTCTTATTCTTCCAATTCCCTTGGTCTCGATCCTTGTAACCGGATTTTTCATAATAGTTCCTACCTTGGTTTCCTTGGACATTGCCTCGGAAACCCCTCTGATTACTTAAGTAATTTGCTTCCTCCTCAGAATCAGAGTCATCTCTTCCTTGTGATACAACAGTTTTGACCTTTTCTGTTTTCCCTGATAATAAATGCTTGGTAAGAAGGTCCATCTGTGTTTTCATGTGAGCCATATCCTGGTCATATTCCTCTTCTCTTTGCCTCTGTTCTGCTATCATGCCAGTAGATACAGTAGAGCTTTCTACCTCAGAATCCCTAGTATGCCAAACTCTACTCTGCTTTGTCATACGATCCAGTATATCACATGCCTCCATAAAAGTAAGGTCCATGAATGACCCACCCGCAGCATTATCAACCACTGGCTTAGTTACTGAGTTCAAAGCCCTATATAATATTTCCATCAAGTGGACATTGGTCATCTGATGATTTGGGCACCGCATAAGCTTCTTCTTAAACCTCTTCCATGTCTCGTGGAGAGCTTCAGTTGGAAGCTGTCTGAAATTGCTTATCTCATCTCTTAATTGTGCTCTCGTGGATGGCGGAAAGAATCTTTCTAGGAAAGCTTCTTTTAGTTGCCTCCAATTGGTAATAGAGTCAGGAGTTAGCCCGTTTAACCATAGAGTTGCCTCTCCAGATAGAGATAATAGAAATAAGCGCAGCCGGATTGCATTCTATCTAACCCCTGGATTGTCAAACGATTTGCATGTTGAGATAAAATTAATCAGATGCATATTCAGATCGTCGCCTTCAAGTCCACCAAATAACCCTTTGAGTTACAATAGCTGGATCATAGTGCTAGTGATATTGAACTTGGCTTCGAGTGCCAAGGACGGAGGAATAATAGCCCCTGTGGCACCATCCCCATCCAAGTCATCATCATCATTATCAAAAGCAACTTGCACAGCTTGGCGTTCAAGTCTTATCCTAGCTGGACGATCTTTGTTGACATTTCTATTCAGTGGTGCAGCCACATCATCTGTATGCCTTGGATTTAATAACTCATCATCACCCAGGTCCTCATCATCAAGATTCGGTACCCGACCTGGGTTATCAACATTCTGTTGATTTACTTGTACAGCTGCCAATGCAGCTAATCTAGCCTGCTCCTATTGAGTAGCTATCCTTTCAAGGTCTCGTTGCACATCCATTCTGCAAATAAGATGTGGTTCAAGATTTATAGGTAACAATGGCTGACTAGATCTCTGTGTATTTGGCATGCAATCCACTAAACCTGACCAAAACAAAAACAACAAACAAAAAGTAAAATTTGAGAATCTTTGACCAAAGGGTCTATTAACTATCACAAACTTAGTTGACAACCGTGTTCCCCGACAACGGCGCCAAAATTTGATACGCCTAAATTACAACTCTCGTTAGAAAGTGCAAGCGGTCACTGTCAAATATAGAACCCAACTGGGTTGGGTATCGAATCCCACAGGGAATACTATGATCACTAAGTATTGTGATTATTATTAGACTGTTGATCGAAGGTTCCAAGGTAAGGGGGGTTTCAGTTTAGGTGCATAATAATATTATCAGTGTAACGATGAAATGATATGTGTAATAATATTTGATCACAGAGAATTACAAGTTAGGGTTATGTCCACCTTGTAGCTTCTACTTCTCTATTAACTATGAGTAATACGAATTTTATACATGCATGCACTTACAGAGAGACGTATTCTAATTCTAAATCCAACTGTTTTTCAACCATCAAGGATTTATTCACCTTAGTTCTCTTGAATCCAAAGTGTACAACCAATTGTACGAACTCTCCAAGAAGTTAATCCTGCTAGGGCATTAACGTGTAAAATAGAGGTTGGAAACCCTATTTTCTTGTCACACACTCTATTCCAAATAGTAACTTTTCTATCAAACAAGTTATTGCTATAATGGAGCATTCCCTATGTTTGCAACCTTGAGAATTCAATCAAAATGAAGAGAGTAATGATATAAGTGGATTAACACATCATAAATTCAAAAACCCATAGCAATAGAGGGTATACTACAAGGTTTCCATAACCCTAACAAATAAACTTAGCTACTCATGAATAAAACAGAAATCAAACTAGAAATATTCATCATACCAAAACGTAGAATGATCTTGGTGATAAAGATGACTAGCAAAAATAAGAGAGAAATGCATTTCTCTCTCTCTGTCCTCAAGCTAAGGCGCTTTTTCCTCTTTCCAAATAATACAGAATGTGAATAATGAACTAAAAATTCAGCAATCATGCTTTTAATAACATCCTTCTCTAATAAATTGCTACTGCATCCTTAACTATTTAAAAATATTGAGTTTGCTCAGGAAAAAGTTCCTATGCGTCACATTCAGTCCAAGAGCTGCTTTCCTTTTTATGTGAAGTTTTCCTTTGCTGTCCATAAGTCCCCAAAGTGCTGTAATCTTCCTCATTAGTACCTAAAAAACATGGTAATCACATAGGTCAGCTCACTTAACTAAAAATAGACTAAAAGTGCAAGAATTATGTATTTTATCCTCAAAACTTAGCTAAAACATGGGTAAGTTATGGTGCTTAGACGTATAAATACGCCCAACATCAGCTACGCCAACATCGTGGAGGGTAACCTTTGTGACATAGTAAAAATACAAAGGTTTACTGCCTCAGAATTTGAAAATGACCCTGAACCTCATCCAAAAATTCTAAAACTCTTTCAAGACACCCTTATAACATAATTGAACAAATTTTAAGTCAAAAATCAATTTCAAAGACAGGAAGGAAAAAAAGAAAATGCTTGAAATTTTAAGGGTGTCACATTATTTCTCCCTTGGATTCATTCATTCTTGAATGGCAACTATCAAGGATGAGGATTTTGGAGAAAAGATGATAGTCCTTTACTGAGCTGATAACTAAACTTATAACTGATAACTAAACTTATAAATAATACATGTACTTAAATCTCGTAAGGGACGAATCTAAAGAAAATAGGGTGGTCTCAATAAATGTCCTCATATGGATCTCAGTACAGACTAGCAAAGTCTATATCATATCAACCAATAAGGCTGGAAATCAATGCTGCTCTGTCCTATGTGAGGATATTGTCCTCGAAGTAGGAATCAATCAATGACATTCCATAGTCTACCAAAGTTTTGCTGTAAAGTGCAGTGATGCCTTCTTTATCTCTCCCTTACACTTAACCTATGGGGTATTAATGTAAAACTCACTGATTTGTATGGCTATCCATCTAGAAAAATCAAGTATTTGTACTCTCTAATCTAAGTTCCTTGTAGTGCACCTACTCCACACAATACTGATGAAAAAAAAAACTCAGCTATTTCCTGCTAACCCCGTCAGCTCAATTCTAACCTCTACTACTATACTACATCTCTGGCGACCTAGCTCTATGTAAAGCTATCTCTGTTAAAAAATATCCCCTTCATTTACCATCTCAAAGAAATCTTAGTTATATGCACTACAGAGATATATGTAGAGTTAGACTCCAGTGAAGCAGGTGGTGGAATTGTGGGTTGAGTTCCTTATACAGCTAGCTGAGTACCCTTTGACAATTATGATGATATCTCCTGTGGGACCTTAGCTACAACCTCCTTAGACAGGGGTGCAGTTGGTCCCGATAGTGACTTAGTCTTAGAACCATATGCAACCTTCGACCACTTTTCAGACTGGAAACCAATTAAATCCTCATCCTCTGCTTTAAATTATTATACTGACTCTCCCTCATCCTCTGAACCAAAAGAAGAATGATTCTCTTCCTCCTCAAACTAGAAGGAGTATGGTGGTGACTGGCTCAGTTACTGGGGTAGACCATAGCCTTGTCTGTGGTGTTGGTAGGGCCTATGGAGGCTATGATGGTATGGGATAAGTTCCCAACTCAGCAACAACTACTACAGCTGTAGCCTTTCTTTTTAATTGGCCCCGAGTTTGGCGTAGGCCCAATGATGTGCTATCCTGGCTCACGGGGTACACCATAATAAAGCCACTCCATTCAGGAGACTCATTACATAGCCTAGACTTAAATCCTTTATTTTTCATATATTTTGGTGACATCGTACCTAAAAAATTAGTTGTTAGTGCTTGAAACACAAAAATGGAACAAAAAAAATTAAAACATTTGATGACCCAGGGAAGGGGATACCTACAATCCCTACCTAAATCCATTGTAAGTACCAGACAAAGCCTCGAATCTTCATGTCTTCAAACCTATTACTTATGAGCCACTTAAGCCCTCATAGGCACTACTTATGAGGCCCTTAATTGGATTCATAAGTATCTCTCTAAGGGTAAGTCCATTTTTTCTCAAAAATTTCATCCCACACTGTCTTTATTTCTATATTTATCCCAATTTCCCATGCTACAACATCCAACAAATGAGCTTCACATGTATTGTGCAAGTATTTTGGTTTCTTATCTCATTATTCTACTTCTACTTCTGTCTATTTAGGTGATCACAGGTTTTTCCAATAAAAAATCATTCAACAATTTCACCTTTTAGCAATTTAGGTCGTACAATTATCAAGAATCATGAGAGTTAAAAAAATTCAGGGATATACCAAGTATTGTCTCAAATTTAATAATCAAGAACATTTTTTTAACAAGTTGGAGCCGAAAGTTATTACTTGGATTTGAAGAGTTTTGGAAATAGAAGATGAATAGTGAAACTTTAGCCCTACCTTTTGACAATTATATGTGCAAGTGATATGGTAATGAGAAGATTTTACTTTTATAGTTCAAGATGGAAGTTGACGAGTTTGAGTGTGAGTGGGATTTTTAATTTTTGAAGAAGTGGATGTAACAAATCAGATTTGGGGGTTTTAAGGGAAGGGGTAGGATTGGATCGGGTCGGGTCACTTGGGCCCGACCCATATTGGAAAAATTTTGACCCTAAATTTTGGACAATTTATGGGGCCACTTATGGATTTTAAATGCCACTTACGGGCCTCGCAAGTGCCTCCGTAAGTAGGACCTGCAGTCTTCAAATTTTTCTGATTTTTACGACCCCACTTCTGGGATCATAGGCTGTAATTATGATCCCTTAAGTTGGTTTGTATGTACCAATAATACATTAGATACCTAGCCATCAAGTTCTATAGTCCTCTAATAGACAACTATTTACCACATAGCTTAACCGTCTAAGAAGAAGAGCGGTCAGAAGACCACATTTAAGCTACAATCATATTATTTATAATGGTAAATAATCATGAACATACCAAATCTATGTATACCATCACCAATATTCAATGAGTCGAATAATAAGCATCATACCACATCTTCCCCCGTCCCATACTGGAGAGATATGTATACAAACATATAGATATTCACATTCATAAACTATAATCACATCATTTATACCGATGAACTCTTCTCGGCTATTCAATTAATATCATAGCACGGTCCTTAGCCTATGAATTTATCAAAAATAATCACAACATCACAATCATGGCCTTAGGCCCATAAACATATCCGAGACTCATATTAATAATCATTTTTATAAGCCATATCATATCTCCAATCATATCACATATAGGAGGGATAATATCAATAAGCTTGTAATCATCTCTCACATAAGAGGCATCTTATATATAGGAGGCATAATATAGATAGATATGTAATCATCTTTCAAACAAGAGTCATCTTAGTTCTAGGAGGCATAATATAGATAGATATGTAATCATCTCTCATATACAAGGCATCTCATATCTAGGAGGCATAATATATATAGACATGTAGTTGTCTATAGAATATCTTATATCAATAGGTCTTACATCATGACTATGAGGGCTATCACTTCTCTACGACAATTTACATATCAAAGAGAAACATCATTTCTATAGGTCCAATAATCATGACTAAAGAAAATAGCAACTCTATAGGCCAGTCATCAAGTCTAAGATAAAATAGCATCTCTATAGGCTAATCATCAAGTCTAAGAGAAAATAGCATCTCTATAGGCCACATAACGTATCTAGGAGCAATATAATCTCTAAAGGCCCAATATCACTTCTACAAGGAGTAAATAACCATAACTCAACAACAACAATCTAGGAACTTCAATACACGCTACTAAGTAAAGAAGTAACCTTATTCTAAGGTTTACTAGCCTAATCTATGTATAACACCCGCACTAAGTCCACAAGACTTAACACAAGCTTAAGACTAAGTGGGTGTAACACCCTATATTTTTGGGCTAGAATTTGAAGCGTTAATATTATGTGTGTTAACTATATCCCATGAATTTATTTTGAATACACATGTCATTATATTTATCCTAGTGTGTGAAGTGATCTAGAGGTGAAAAATGTTCATAAGAATCACTTAGAAAAATATTATGCTAAGAGCCTTTGATTCGCCCAAAGTTTGGTATTCGATTCTACAAGGGTCTAATTTTAACATGTATAAGTTTGAATATACAAAAAATTTTGCATCTCAAGATCCACCAAATTATATCAAATTGAGTCATCTTTCTAACGATACCAATTTTTCCTTAATCTGATACCCGAGCAAAAAGTTATAGCTATTTTTGTGAAAGAGGCAGTGAGGGCGTGCGATTAGCAAGCGGTGCCAGTTATAGTGCATAGAAGTGGAGCCCATGACACCAACTCAAGTGCACCGCACCATAGTTCGGAACTCTCATGCCATAGCCCGCCCCTCAAATTTTCTAGTTTTTGTTCTCATTCTGCAAGGACAAATAGGTCTTTTTCTTCCACCCAAAGGTTTTGTAACATAGGATTAAGGGTCCCAAAAGGCAAGATTAGACCCTTTATTCACAAATCATCCCAAAAAAACCATTCTCTCTCAATAAAAAACCCTAGCCCCTTCAATATTAAAGACCATTCTTAAATAAATTCACCACGACTCTCATGAATTCTTCAACCAAGGTATGTTAGATATTCATCAATGGGTCCTTTCCACCCATGGATTCCAAGAATCCATTTTCAAGTTTAAAAAGTATGATCTCTATATGTTACTATGAATAATATCCATCATACTTCATGAATTTAGATTATATATATATATCATGTTTACAAGATGTTTTCATTGGAATTGTTCATGAGACGTTTGAATGGTGAAGTATGTTTATCTATACTTTGGTAATTTGGGTTCAATTTTTTTAACGTGGAGTGCATTATAGTATCTTTTAAACATTGTGGTTTCCATATCATATTCATGTGAATTTAGAATACAACCCTCATTTTATGATTTTTTCATGTGATCGTGCTAACTTATTATGTTTAAAAGCACCCCCATGTTAAAGTCTTGACCCCCATGTGTTTGATGAAATGTTTGAATGAATAATTGTGGACAATGATTTCCTTCCATTCTTTGAAAGCTTTCATATACCCCTGTTGTTATTGTTATCGAGTCTTGGGGGTTAGTAATACACAAAATTTAGTTGTTTACTTAGTGTTAGCTTTTAAAGAATGCTTTAAAAAATGTATGAGCATTATCAGTTCAAACAGTTATCATGTCAATCAAACTTAGACCAGTTTAGTAATCCAAGTCAGTTCGTTCTTCAGTTAAACTTGTTCAGTCCCATAATCAGTGTCAGTTCAGTTGGGAGTAGGATTTAGCACCTAGAGAACCCAGGGATAGGAGCATTCCTATTAGTATAGGGCTTGACCCTTAGTACCAAACCCTAAGTTATAGAACTATGTAGCTAGCGTAGGTTTGAGATGTCTTCCTGCTCGTTTAGGGTTGACACATATCTCATGAGTCTTCCTTTTAGTTTAGGGTTGACAAAATATCTTCCTACTAGTTTAGGGTTGACACAACCATTGTTAGTCCCCATGGAACGATACTTGCACCCTCTAACTAGGTTCATTAACTCAGTTTTAGGGTATGTCGGTTAGATGATACCTCCCGCAGTTTCAATTTTAGTTTCAGTACTCAGTTCAAAACTCAATTCAGTTTTGCTTAACCATTGCATATAGTTTATCAGTTATTTAATTATCAGATTTTAGTATCTCAGTTTATTGACCATTCCAAAATCACATTATATGCTTGGTCATGCATACTCTGATTTTATAGTTTTTATGTATCTATGTATCAATTATTTTATGTTATTCATACAGTCAGTTATTATTCATGCACATGAGCGCATGCATATCAGCCTAACCCCAGCTATCATACCATACATTCAAAGTACTGACCGCATACTCGTTTTTTGTGCTATGATGTCTCATATCATAGGTTCGGACACACTTAGATATTCCAGCGCATTAGTAGCAGCCGTGGTGAGTCCTCATATTTTTAGAACCAATTATGTTTATTTCTTTACTTTCAATTTAGTAGTTAATTGTATTTAGTTACGTCTTATACCATCAACTCTTATTCAGTTAGTTTTAGAGGCTCTCGGACACTTTAGGCAGTCAGTCAATTTGCCATTATTTTTATCAGGTTTTAGACAATTGTTTTTCGACAGTTGTTTTCAGATTTATGATTCAGAAATGTTTTAGTATTTAAAAACTTATGGTGTATTCATATATTCAACATATTTGATTTTGTTATTATTATTTAGTGCTTACAGTAGGTACCAACTTATGGGTTAGCTTATGGTCTCTTAAGGTTGTAAGCACCATATGGCATCCACAGTGCATTCCCAAGGTATTACAAACTTGGTATCAGAGCCTAAGGTTTTAAAGGTTCTTTGGGAGCTTGAAATCCGCATTGAGTAGTCTTGTGAATGGGTGTAAAGTGCACCACACTTACCAACAAGAGGCTAAGAGATATTTTAGGAAAATTTCCCCTTCTATCAGTAGTCATGTCGTGCGAAGGAGCAAGATCTTTATTTAAACTCTCTTTATAATTCAATATTCCTTTTGATTACAGAACATGCCTCCCAAAAAGAATAATGGAAGAAGAATTGGAAATCACCCCTTACTTCTGCCCATCCAGGAAGATCCTTTAAATGAGTATGTTTTCCATGCAGAGTTCAGAGCTGTATTCTCCTCTTTAACCCATATAGTAGTAGCTCAGAACAACCAGAAGGCTTCTATCCCTGTGAATCTAGTGATAAATATAGCTGCAGCTAGAATTCGGGATTTCACTCGAATGAAGCCTCTTTTATTTTAGGGATCCAAGTTTGATGAGGATCTGCAGGAGTTTCTTGACATAGTTTAGAAGGTGACTGATATTATGGTTGTCTTGTATAGTAAGGGTGCAGAGTTAGTTTATTACCAGTTGTATGATATAGTTCATACCTGGTATAAGCAGTGGAAAGAGGCTAGAGGCACAGATGTAGGGCCTGTAGAGTGGGAGAAATTTACCGCATCCTTTTTAGATCGATTCTTTCCTTTAGTGTTGAGGGAAGATAAGGTGCTAGAGTTTATTAATCTGAAATAGGGTAGTATGAGTGTGAAGGAGTATTCGCTTAAGTTCATTCAGTTGGCGAGGTATGCTCCTAATGTGGTGTCTGATAGTACGTCTAGAATGAGTAAGTTTATTTTTGGTTTAGGTTATAGCATAGTCAAGGAGTGTAGCACTACTATGTTGATTAAGGAGATGGACTTATCTAGGATTATGGTCCATGCTCCGCAGATCGGGGAGGAGAAGGCTAAGGAGAAAGAGATAGAGAGAGTAAGAGGGCTAGGATAGGTAGTTTTAGTTTTGCTTAGCCAGGATCAGAGTGTGGTAACCATTCCCAATTCTATTAGAAGTTTTCAGCCCCATATCCATCTTCAGCTTGTGTTCCAGTACTAAATTTCTGGAATAATAGTCGGGATGGGGAGCCAGGCTCATAGACCAAGGGTAGTGGGAACATTGGTCGTACCCATCTATTTTGCGGTGAATGTGGAAAGAATCATAAAGGTGTGTGTAGATCCGCCAGTGATGTGTGTTTTGGATGTGGCGAGCGAGGACACAGAGTTAGAAAATGTCCTAAGGTTGGTCCACAGAGTCAGCACAATCATCCCTCAGCTCTAGTAGGACCCCCGAATCAGCAGGACGCCATTTCCAGTACCATCAGTGGTCAATTCAAGAATAGACTTTATGTACTCTAGTCTTAACACAATCAGAAAAGTTATCTTGATATGTAAAGGATACATTATAGGACTTTCATATTATTGTGTATGTTTTTGTAGACCCTAAAAATTTATTTCCTTTTTATAACCCCCTAAATAATGGTTAAATTCGGTGTCAGTCTCAAAACTTTAGTAGAGCCCTTCTCACTGTCTAGTACCACAGACTTAAAATGATAGCTTTAAGAAAATGGGTAGTTTTTAGAACAAGTAACTAAGTTAGGCTCTTGGATCCTTATAGTGATGACAGTATGTGTGGAAAAGAAGTAGGGAGGAAGATGCCTAACCTACTCTTATTTCCGAATTTGTACTTCAGTCATCACAATATCTACTTATGCCGTACATGTTAGCTGTATCATTATAGTTCATATTCATGCACATCATAGAGAATTATGTGTCTTTCTAGTCCCTAGTATAAGGAGTTCCAGTTTGTTAAGCAGTACAAACCATGTTCCATGAATTCAGAAACTCCAAACTCAGGTCACGTAGTTCATGACTCATGTTCTCATGGTTTACAGTATGTTCAGTTCAAGCACTCATGCTACACTCTTAATGATCAGCGAAATTAGATTCATGTCATGCATGTCCTCAATTTAAACCTCTTTGATGAATTCATGTCATTGACCCTCTATTTATCAGGCCTCATTTTCACATTCCAGATGTTCAGTTATGATTCAATCTGTAAGTGTTCTGACATGATCTCATTCTTTCCTTAGTATCTCAACCAAGTTAGTATCATTCAGGGGGTGAACCATCCCAAGGGGGAGGTGTTTAATATCCCTAGTTTTCATGTTCTAAACCTCTTATCTATTCTTAACAAAAATAGATCTATTTTGATATAATGGTTACTCATAAGTTAACTTTCTCATTTCTATATCACCCTTATAACCATTCTTATGTCATTGCATGTATTCATGAAATCAATTCACTTCATATATTATGCTCTAACTCAGTTACTCAATCATGTTTAAAGTCACATTATAAGTCATGCATGTTTAGAATATGATCTCAGTTGCCTTAGTACTCTCAATATAACCAGTCTCATCGAGGATGAATGATTCCAAATGGGATATAATGTAACACCCTATATTTTTGGGCTAGACTTTGAAGCGTTGCTCTTACGTGTGTTAAATCTAATCCCATGAATTTATTTTGAATACACATTTCATGATCTTTATCAAATTCTGTAAAGTGATCTCGAGGTGAAAAATGTTCATAAGAATCACTTAGAACAAAGTTGTGCGAAGAGCCTTTGATTCACCCAAAGTTTGGTATTCAATTATACAATGGTTTACTTTTAAGGTGTATCACCTTATATATACGTAGAATTTTTCAGTTTAAGACCCACCAAATTATAGATACTTGAGTTAGCTTTCCAACAATACCAATTTCACCTTAATCTAATACACGAGAGAAAAGTTATAGCCATTTTTGTGAGAGAGGCAGTAAGGGTGCGCGAATAGCCCGCGGTGCCCGCTGTAGTGCACTACAGTGGAGCCTGTAGTGCCTACTCTAGTTCACTGTAGTGGAGCCTGTAGTGCCCGCTCCATAGATTACCCCTCAATTTTGTCGTCTTTTATTCTCATTTATGCAAGGACAAATGGGTCTTTTCCCTACACCCAAGGGTTCCATAGCACGGGATTAAATGCCCCAAAAGGTAAGATTGGCCCCTTAATTCACAGATCCTCCCAAAATAAACCATTCTCTCTCAAGAACGGCCCCTAGCCCCTAGCCCCTTCAAAATTCAAGATCAATCTTCAATAAATTTACTAAGACTCTCACGAATTCTTCAACCAAGGTATGTTAGATGATCATCCATTGGTCCTTTCCACCCATTGTGTCCAAGAATCCATTTTCAAGTTTAAAAAGTATGATTCTTACATGTTATTGTGAATTATATCCATGAAACTTCATTAATTTCAATTATGTATATGTATATATCATGTTTACTAGTTGTTTTTCTTAGAATTGTTCATGACACGTTTGAATGGTGAAGTATATTTATCTATACCTTGGTAATTTGGTTTCAAGTTATGATTTAAATTGTCTTCACGTGGAGTGCATTATATCATGTTTTAAATATTATGGTTTCCATTTCATGTTCATACAAATTCAGAATAAAACCCTCAGTTTATGATTTAGTCATGTGATCGTGCTAACTTATCATGTTTAAAAGAACCCCCATGTTAAAGTCTTGAACCTATATGTTTGATGAAATGCTTAAGTGAATAATTGTGAACAATTATTTCCTTCCATGGTTTCAAATATTTCATGTGTCCCTGTTGTTATTATTATCAAGTCGTCACGGTTATGAATACCTAAAATTTATCTGTTTACTTAGTCTCAGTATTTTCAGAATGGTTTCAAACGTATGAGCATTATTAGTTCAGTCAGTTATTATGTCAGTCAAACATAAATCATTTCAGCAATCCGATTTAGTTACTTCTTCAGTTAAACTTGTTAGTCTCATAATCAGTTTTAGTTTAGTTGGGAGTAGGATTCATCACTGAGAGAACCCAGGGATGGGAGCATTCATGTTAGTATAGGGCTTGACCCTTAGTAGCAATCCCTGAGTTACAGGACTACGTAGCCAACGTAGGTTTCAGATGTCTTCCTACTCGTTTAGGGTTGACACATATCTCATGAGTCTTTCTTTTAGTTAAGGGTTGAAAAAATATCTTCCTGCTAGTTTAGGGTTTACACAACCATTGTTAGTAGAAGTGGCATGGTACTCGCATCCTCTGACTAGGTCACAGGTTGGACCCCAATCAACACAATTTTAGGGCATGTCAATTAGATGCTACCTCCCGTAGTTTCAGTTTCAGGTTCAGTATTCAGTTCAGAACTCAGTTCAATTTTGCTTAATCATAACATACAATATATCAGTTATTCAAGTATCAGATTTAAGTATCTCAATTTACAGACCATTCCAAGATCACGTTATATGCTTGGTCATGCATACTCAGATTTTATAGTTTTTATGTATCTACATATCAGTTATTTCATATTATTTATTCAGTCAGTTATTATTCATGCACATGAGCCTATGCATATCAGCCTAACCCCATCTAGCAAAAGAGTACATTCAAAGTACTGACCTCATACTTGTGTCTTGCGCTATGATGTCTCATATCATAGGTTGGGATACTCAGGTTCCCGACTGCACTTAGATATTCCAGCGCATCAGCAACAATAATTGTGGTGAGTCATTATTGTTCGAGGACCGATTATGTTTATTTCTATGATTTCAGTTCAGTAGTTAGTTGGGGCCTATCCCATCAACTTTTATTCAATCAGTTTTAGAGGCTTTCAGACACATCAGGAAGTCAGTCAGTTTGCCATTATTTTTATCAGTTTATAGACAGTTGTTTTCCGAAGTTGTTTTTCAGATTTATTATTCAGAAATGTTTTAGTATTTAAAAACTTATGGGGTATTCAGATATTCTGCTTATGTTATTTTCTTATTATTATTCAGTGCTCACAACAGGTACCAGATCATGGGTTAGTTTGTGGTCTCTCGAGGCCGTAAGCACCATGTTGCGTTTAGAGTGTATTTTTGGGGCGTTACAGTGGGCCAAACGATCACAGTTCTAATCTACAATATCCTTAATTGGGCATACTATGCCCTAATCTAGGCTAAGGTATCTAGTTTATCTCCTAGATGTTAAGTAAGCCCATTTAAGCCTAAGATAGCAACTTCAACTAGAAATAAGGGTACTCAAGTCAACTCTACCCAACTTATGATTTCAAGACTACCATACTAGCCCAATAAGGTTAAATATCCAAATCATGCTTCAAAAGCTAAAACCATATTCCAAACATAACATTATATAATATCCATGCTATAATTAATCTAAACTAAAGAGGTAAGACAATAGGATACAAAAAGGTTATAAACATGTCATGTTACATGCCTAAAACCCTCATCTAATCCCCAAACATCAATATATCAAGGATAATTTATCATACTCATAATCAAGTCTAACATGCATATTCACATGCATCATATATCATACATCATCTATGAAGAAAAGTAGATAGAAGACTACTTCAAGGCCAAACCGCAAAACCTCACTTTATGCACCAAATGCTCATTTTCATTTTAAAATCCTCAAAATGCTAGCAACTGTCAAAACCATAATCTACTCATCAATACGAGTCTAATGATACCCATATTGCACTATTATGCTTTGGGTCTAAAAATGATACCAAAACCCTACGTGAGTCCCACATATGAAAAAAGAGTTTCTGAGACCAACTGAATGTTCACACATGAATAAGGAATCATAACCGTCAAAGAACGTGCAAAAACTAAGCATAATTTGGGCTAAAATTAAGCCCTATTCTAAATTGGGGTTACGTGTCCAAACAAAGAAGTTCAAGCATGAATTCAAGAAATTCTTACCTTAATCTTGAAGATAACAGTGACACAATATCATAATTAAGCTCCCAAGTCATCCCTATGGCAAATTTTAAGTTATTATACTCATTTTGGGGTTTCTAGCTCTAAATTGTGTTGGGGAAATGTCCCAAATGCGTTTTGAGGCCTTTATATAGACCCTAAAGGTAATCAGATGTCGGAATCGCGGTCCTATGGGCTGTGATCATGCTACTTGAGATCATACACTTTTGGCCATGGTTGTGGTTGCACCAAATGATAGTAAACTTAAAAATAAGTTTTTGACCCTTGTAACTTATCCAAAATCTAATAAAATGATCCAATAGTGAATTTTGAGTGTAACACATTTCAAATCCATTGAAATTATCAAAACATTCATCGAAGATCTCTCAAATCTGGAACCTGGAATGCTACACGGTGCTTATGACCTTGAAGGACCAGATGCTAACCCATTACTGATATTTGTACCTGTATACTGCAAATAATACTTTATAATGCAGAAACAGGAATTGAAAGGCCATATGATTCAAAACTTATAAAGATAACTGATAAAACAGAACATCTGGGTGGGGTATTTCATACCCAAAACAATTGAAATAAACTAACTGAACATGATAGTCTGAAAAACCTCTTACTGACTGGACTGTCTGAATAGGGAGTTGATGGGACATATCCCTAACCAACTCCAACTAATAAACTAATCAATGAGATAAATAAAAAATGATCATGTCCTTGAAGGATGAGGACTCACTGCTAACTCTGTTTTCAGATATCTGGAATCTACTGATGCTCTGGAGCTTGTGTCTCTAAACCAATGGTATAGGACACCATAGCATAAATGCATTAGTACTTTAAATGTACTGGTATATATGTGAGGTAGGCTGAATGCACAGGGTTCATATGTATGAACAATACTGACTAAATGATTAATATGAATGTGAGAATGGGTGCATGAATACATTGAAACTATGACTGAAATCATGATAACATGAATTTTACTGATGACTAACATGACTGTTGACTGAGTTCTGATGACTGATATAATTGATAACATGGGTGACTATATCTAACAGTCCTGAATCTGATGGATCTATCTGAGTTCTATACTGTATCTGAGTTGCCTGTATCTGACAGTCCTGAATTCTGTAGAACTATCTGAGTCTATTACTAAGACTGATTAACTATATCTGAGAGTCTTGATTTTATAACATGAAACTATGTGTAGTAGTTATCTAACCAACATGCCTCTAATACGCAACTATGGCTGAGTTGGGGCCCAATCTATAACCCCAACTGAAAGAGTGTCAATACCGCGCTACTGGTAAGGATAAGCTGTGGGTGACCCTCATCTAATAGTGTCCCCAAAAAAGAATGGTGGGACCCTTATCTAACAGTGCTTATCCACCTCATCAATCCTCATTCGATAGTATTAATGTCTCAACCTATGCTGGCTACATAGTTCTAGAATGCAAGAATGATTTCTAAGAATCACACCCTTATCTGACAGTGTGTGTTCCCATCCTTGGGTTCGTTCGGTTCTAATTTCTACTCCCATATGAATAGACACTGAACATGATTAACTAATATGAATATGGACTGATTTTACTGAATTCCATTAACTGAAGGAATACTACTAATATCTAAAACTGAATGAAATCACTCAGACTACTGAATTGTTGAGCTTTCCTAAGTCACATGACTGACTGAGTTCTATGGATTATGGATTGACTGAGGATATTGTGAAAACATGACACTGGCTGTAGGCATACAACTAAGTTGTTGAGTACAAGTACCCCCATGACTTGATGGAAAGAAACTGACAAAGCATGATGTTGAGTACATGACCAACATCACAATCCATAATTTATTTATTGAGGCAATTCATCAAACATGTGATATGCATAAGCTTGTACATAAATGGGGATTTCATAATATCATACTAGTTGGGCATTTTCCCTTCATCTAGGCATTTAATCAAACACATGGTAGGCATAGTATGTGTAGACAACATTATACAACAATTAAACATCATGATTCAATTCTAATTTCACCATTCAAGGGTTTAATCATAAGTTTACATGAATCTACATCTATACTAATCAAATACATATAAAATTTATCCCCCAACATGGAATAAAATTTAATTACTCATTATAAACATGAACAAAAGCATCCCAATCATAAAATTCATAAAGGAAATCCATAAACTTAAACTTTGAAAAGATATTCTTAGGCTTCATGGACGAAAGGAGTCCATGAATGAACACTATGCATACCTGGTAGTGAGTTTCTTGAAGTTCTTGAACTTGAGGAATTGGAATCTCTTAGTTCTTAATGAAGATTTGGATATTTGTTTCTTGGGGATTGCTCTTAGGGAGAAAAACCTAATTTTTGTGTTGTAGATGGATAATGAATTTTAGAGCTTGGGTCGGATATAACTGGGTATATAAATAGGTGGTAAAAGACCAAAAAAAGCCCCTTTTTAAAATATCTTTAGTTTGATGAATCGGGACCTGTGATGGCTCGTGTGATGGTCCTTCACTAGGGCGAAGGTTTGTTATTTCGACCATCGTACGTGGACCAAGAAAAGGGCTTACTGCCTAAGTAGCGACGGCCTGGGTGTTGGTCCATCACAAGTTCGATGGTCCGTCAACCTGTCCATCACACCTTATCTAGAAGGTTCTACCTACCTTGACCGCAGTGGTCAAGGCGACGGTCAGTCGCTAGATCGACGGTCCATCAACTTGGCTGTCGCACCTGGGCGATTGTGACAGCTCCGAGTAAAACGTCCATAACTTTTTACTCCAATTCAGGATTTGGAAAAAATTGGTATCATTGGAAAGTGAATTCAATTTCCCACTCAACAAAAAGTGAAAATCTAGAAAATTCCACATGTACAAAAGTGGATTGATCTTTCAAATAAATCTTCTAACATTTTTAGGACAAATTTTCAAGCTAGGAAAAGTACAGGGTATTACAATATCTCCCCCTTTTGAACATTCATCCTCGAATGAGACTAAGATTTAGGGGAAGAACATAAAATGACGTACATACTAAACATGAATACCTGGACCATGATCTCATGACTGACATGACTGATAACTGAATATATCATACTGAACATGCATATCTGATACATGTGTAACTAATTCATGAATACATGACTGGGTGTTTTGAAGAATTAAGTTTCTCACAATGAGAATGCATATCTGATGCATAACTGTATAACTGAACTAATACATGAATGCTTGACTGAATATGCAAGGATACTTGATACCAAGTTTGTGATAAACACTAAACATGAAAATGAGTAAGCTTAAGGAGAAATGTTACCTTGATCTTGATCTGAGTTGGTGAAGAAGAGGTGAGGATACTTGGTACGCATGTATGCTTCGCTTCCCAAGTAGCTCCCTCGATGGACTAATTTATCCAAAGAACTTTATCTAGATGGACTTCTTTGTTCCTCAGTCTATGAGTCTGATAGTCTAGGATTTCAACTAGAATCTCTTTATAAGAGAGGCTATTCTGCACACTTATTCTCTGACTAAGGACTACAACTGCTGGGTCACCTATGCACTTCTTGAGAAAAGAGACATGGAATATTGGATGAACTGAGGCTAGATCTGAACGCAATTCGAGCTCTTAAGCTACCTAGCCAAACCGACTGAGAATCTTAAAGGGACCGATATATTGAGGACTGAGCTTTCCCTTCTTATCGAATCTATTCACTTTCTTCATGAGAGAGATCTTTAGATACACAAAATTTCTAATCTCATACTTGAAATCCTTTCTATGTACATCTGCATAAGACTTCTGTCAGCTTTGAGCAGCCTGAAGTCATTCTCTGATCAACTGGACTTTTTCTAAGTTATCGAATACCAAGTCAGGCCCTATGACTGAGGACTCACTAACTTTAAACCAACCAATTGGATGTCTAAATCTCCTACCATAGAGAGCTTTGAATGGAGCCATCTTGATACTAGAATGATAGCCATTGTTGTAAAGAATCTTAATCAAAGGCAAGTGGTAATCCCAACTACCCTTAAAATCAATTGCACACGCCCATAGCATATCTTCTAAAGTCTGAATAGTACTTTTTTCTTGACAATCTGTATGAGGATGAAAGGCCGTACTGAGATGAACTTAGGTAGCAAGACCCTTTTGGAATGCTTTCCAAAAATGAGACTAGGTACCTCTACCAGAGATAATGGACAACGGAACACCATGCAATCTGACCAACTCTCTGATGTAGAGTTTAGCATAATCCTCAGCTGAATAAGAGGTATGGATAGTAAGTAAATGAGCTGATTTGGTCATACTATCAAAAATGACCCAAACTAAATTATGCTGGCGACGAGTACGAGGTAAACCCGTCACAAAGTCCATGTTCAATTCTTCTCACTTCTAAGCAGGAATACTTAACTCCTGCATGGACCCACTAGGCTTCTGATGATCTATATTAACCTGCTGACATGTAGAGCACTTAGCCACAAACTCTGCAAGATCTCTCTTCATCCCACTCCACCAATAGATGTCCCGTATGTCGCGTGACACTTAGTGCACCCTGGATGAATAGAGTAGTGCGCGCCATGCACTTATGCAAGATTTTGCTACCTTAAGTCATCTACACCTGGAACACTCAGACGACTCGGACAATGCAGTATACCATCTCCTCATTGGAAGAAGACCTCTACTTTCTGATCCTTAACTGATTCTTTCAACTTGACTAGACTAGCATCTCTATCTTGCTTTTCTTTCACCTAAAAACTAGAGATGATTCTAAACTACTCTAAACCCATATATCACCCTCTTCTGTATCGACTAAGAGAACGCCTAGTCTGGCAAGCTGATGGATTTCCTAAGCTAACTTTTTCTTACTGTCCTCAACATGAGCAACACTACCCATAGACAGTCTACTAAGAGCGTTGGCCACTATGTTGGCCTTTCCCAGATGATAAAGGACACTCATGTCATAATCTTTTAAGAGCTCTAACCACCTCCTTGAATGAAAATTGATATCTTTCTGAGAAAAGACATACTGAAGTCTCTTATGATCTGTGAACACATCTACATGAACACCGTATAAATAATGCCTCTAAATCTTTAAGGCAAATACTATGGCTGCTAACTTAAGATCAAGAGTCCGATAATTCTTCTTATACGATTTAAACTATTTGGAGGTGTAGGATATGACCTTACTATGGTACATGAGGACACAACTCAATCCTACTCTGGATGCATTACAATGCACTACGAACCCATCTAAACCATCTGGAAGAGCTAAGATTGGAGGTGAGGTGAGTCTAGTCTTCAACTCCTAAAAACTCTTCTTGCAAGGATCTAACCACTAAAACTTGACTTTGTTCTAGTAAGTTTAGAGATAGGGGATGCAATTGAAGAGAATCCCTCAATAAACCATCTGTAATAGCTAGCCAAACTGAATAAACTCCTAATATCTGATGGAGAGACAGGTCTGGGCCAGTTTCTTACTGCTTCGGTCTTTAAAGGAACTACTCTAATGCCATCACTGAAAATGATATGACCAAGGAATTCCACTGAACATAGCCAAAACTCACACTTACTAAATTTGGCAAATAGTTGATGATTTTTGAGAGTCTGAAGTATAATTCTTAGATGGCCTACACGCTTATGCTCACTGCGGGGATAGACCAAAATATTATCTATGAAGACTATGACGAACATGTCTAAGTACTGCTTGAACACCCGGTTGATCAAGTTCATGAAAGTTGTTGAGGCATTAGTAAGACCAAAGGATATGACTAGGAATTCAAAGTGACCAAGAATCATCACCCCACATCCTGACATTTGGTGAATCCTCATCATCTGAGGACCTAGTTTATCAGACTTCTGTTCATAGATGAAAGTATTTAATTATTTAACTTTAGTTTATATTTGGGTCAACTGGGGTGTGTCCTAGTGGCTCTCTAGTCTAAATACAGGATTGTCATACTTTTTATGTTATAAGTTCAAAGTATTTGTGTAAGACTCCAAAGTTAAAGACTTTTAGTTAAGCTATGAGTTTATTTACCTTAAGATCCTAATCTATTAGTTCACTTTTCACATGATTTTTAATTTAAGTAGGATTTACGTGTTAGCTTGGGACTACTCTTAGTCTTGAGCACCGTGTGATGTCTAAGGGTACTTTTGGGGTGTTACAAATATGGTATCAGAGACTAAGGTTTGGAAGAGTCCTAGGAAGTCAAAAAATTTATGTTACGTATAGTATTGATCATTAATGTGCAGCGCGCCATATTTATGAGCAAGCGGCTATGAAATAAGCTAGGAATCATCATTTTTTTCATGGTGTATCGTGATTACAGTTGAATTTTGGGATGATTTTCAAGTGTTGGCCCAATCTATTAACGCCAATGTTAAGGGAAACCAACAGACAGTAGTTTCACTTTAGTAAAATAGTAATTTAGTTGCAGCCAGAATTCCCGACTTTATGAGGATAAATCCACCCAAGTTCCTTGGGTCAAAGGTGGATGAGGATCCTCAGCTCTTTATTGATGAGGTAAGAAAAGATTACTTAGATTATGCATATTATTAAAGAGAAAAGTGTAGAGTTGGTATCCTATAGGCTGAAGAATGTTGTTTATGATTAGGTCGTTACGTGGTAGGAAGGTAGGGGTGAGAATCCAACTCCTATGAGTTGATTGGTGTTTCATAATAATTTTTAGGATAGGTTCTTTTTGTGTGAGATGCATGAGACTAAAATGGAGGAGTTCATGAACTTGAGGCAGGGATCTATGATAGTGAAGTAGTACTACCTTGAGTTCACTAAGTTGTCTAAGTATGCTCCCGAGTTGTTAGCTGACTCTAGAGCTTGTATGAGTAAGTTTATTACTAGGGACTCTAATTTTGTAGTCTAGGAATGTAGGACATCCATACTGATAGGGGATATTAATATTGCGCGGTTGATGACTCATGCTTAACATATTGAGGTAGAAAATTTGAAGGAGAGAGAAGAGAAAAAAGAGGGCTAGGATTGGGCAATTCGAGTATAGTCAGCCAAAGTTTGGAGGGGGAAGCCATTCATAGTTTTAGGGTTATTCATCAATTCCTGGACCATCTTCAGCCAGTGCCCCTACACCTAGAACCAGGAAGGAGTAGTGGGGCAAGACTTTAAATTCCAGGTCTCATAATAGTGTAGTCGAGAGGCCTAGTTACATGACATGTGCAAAATATGGCAGGACCTATCCTGATGAGTGTTTGGTGGTTAAAAGGGGTTTCTATGGTTATGGAAATATGGGCTAGAGGATCAAGGAGTGTCCATATTTTAAGCAAGAAAGTAGGGATATCTATCCACAGACTCAGGCTACTAGTGCACAAGCTCAGCCAGGTCACCTAATTCCTCCGTAGGGAGTATCTTCTAGTACCGGTGGCAGTCATTACCAGAATTAGTTCTATGCTTTACCATTACATCAGGAGCAAGAGAGTTCACAAGATATTGTCACTAGTATGTTCATTTCTTTCACCTTGATATATATGTGATATTAGACGTAGGATTAAATCTCTCTTTTGTAACTCTATTGGTTGCTGTAAAATTTGAGGTAGGATCTGAAATTCTCTCTAAGTGCTCCTTAGTTTCTATGAAGTGTTCTATCACCGTCCTCCATAAAGTAACACTAGCGAATCTAATAGAATTAGAGATGGTAGACTTTGATGTCATTCTGGGCATAGATTGGCTCCATTCATGCTATGTATTAATAGATTTTCACACTCGTGTAGTGAAGTTTCAATTTTCTGACGAGGCAGTGTTTGAGTGAGGGGTAATTTTGTGTCTCCCAAAGGTCGTTTAATCTCTTATCTCAAGGCCAGAAATTTGATATCAAGAGTGTGTATGTGTAATTTAGTTTGACTCAAGGATACTTAGCATAAAGTCCTATCAGTTCAATCAGTCCTAGTAGTCAATGAGTTTCCTGAGGTATTCTTTAAAGATCTATTAGGGATACCTCTAGATAGAGAAATAGTATTCGGTATTGATCTTCTTCCCGATACTAAGCCCATCTATATTCCTCCATATTGTATGGCTCCAACTGAACTTTAAGAGTTAAAGGAACAACTTAAGGACCTCTTAGATAAAAGTTTTATCAAATCCAATGTCTTCTCATGGGGCGCTCCAATCCTTTTTGTGTGCAAGAATGATTGTACTCTTAGAATGTGTATAGATTATAGATAGCTAAAGAAGGTTACTATTAAGAAAAAGTATCCCATTCCTAGAATTAATAATTTATTTGATCAGCTTTAGGGTTCCAGATTGTTCTCAAAGATTGAACTTAGGTTGGGATACCATTAGTTGAAAGTTACAGAGCAAGACATTTGGAAAATAGCTTTCCAACTGAGGTATGACTATTTTGAGTTTATGATTATGTCATTTGGACTGACAAATGCTCCTGTAGCCTTTATGGATTTGATAAATAGGGTTTTAAGCAGTATTTGGATATAAATGTCATTATCTTTATAGATGACATACTGGTGTATTCCAGGAGTGAGGAAGAGCATGCAGGCCATTAAGAATAGGGCTGAAGACCCTCAAAGATCCTCGATTGTATGTAAAGTTTGGTAAATATGAGTTTTGGTTTGAATTTGTTACCATCTTAGGGCACGTTATTTTAGGGGCTGGTATTTATGTAGATCCTTAGAAGACTAATGCAGTAAAGCACTGGATAAAACCTATCACTCACTCCGATATCTGAAGCTTTTTGGGTTTGGCTAGGTATTATAGAAGATTAGTTAAAGGGTTCTCCTCTCTAGCCGCACCATTGACTAAACTGACCCAAAAAAAAGTGAAGTCCATATGGTTAGATAAGTGTGAGAAGAGTTTCCAAGAGTTGAAGGATATATTGACTAAGGCACCAGTGTTATCTTTATCGAAAGGGTTAAACGGATTCGTAGTGTATTATGATGCTTCCAGAGTTGGCTTAGGTTATGTGTTGATGCAAAATGGGAGAGTGATAGCCTATGCCTCTATAAAACTTAGGCATCACAAAAAGAATTACCTAACTCATGATTTGGAGTTAGCCGCTATAGTTTTTGCCTTGAAAATTTGAAGCCACTACCTTTATGGTATGTATGTTGATATTTTCGCTAACCATAAGATTCTTCAGTATGTATTTTCTCAAAGGGAGCTGGATCTTGGTAAGAGAAGATGGCTGGAGTTGTTAAAAAATTATGATATGTATGTTCTTTATTATCTGGTAAGGCTAACGTAGTGGTAGATTCATGAATTAGGTTCTGTATGGGTAGCGTGTCTTGTGTGAAGAAGGAAGAATATAGTTGGTTAAAGAGGTGCATAGGTTAGCTCGTATGGGAATTTGTTTTCTCAATGCTATTGATGGGGGAGTAGTAGTTTAGAATGGTTCAGAATCTTATTTGGTAGTGGAAGTGAAGGAGAAACAATGCAATGATCCCATAATTAGCTTGATGTTGAAGGCAACTCCATAACAAAAGGTGAAGGTTTTCTCCCAAGGGGGAGATGGTGTACTTCGCTATCAAGGTAGATATGTATTCTTAATATAGACGGGTTAAGGGAAAGGATACTAGCTGAGGCTCATGGTTTGAGGTATTCCATTCATCCTGGTGCTACTAATATGTATCACAACTTGTGAGAAATTTATTGGTGGAAAGGTATTAAAAAGGCAATAACTGAGTTTGTAGCCAAGTGCCCCAATTGTTAGCATGTTAAGATTGAACACTAAATACGGGTGGTACGTTATAAGAGATTAGTATCCCTACTTGGAAGTGGAAGGTAGTGAACTTTGATTTCATCACTGGGTTGCCTCATACAAGACATCAACATGATTCAATTTGGGTCATAGTTGATCAAATAAGTAAGTTATCCTATTTCCTACTTGTCAAAACTTCAGATATCGCGGAGGATGATCCTAGAATGTATGTATCTGAGGTAGTAAGACTTCATGGTATACCTTTATCCATCATTCCAGACAGAGGCAGGTAGTTTACTTCACAATTTTGGCAATCATTTCAAAAGGACCTTGGAACCAAGGTTAAGCTTAGAACTGTATTTCACCCGCAGACTGATGGTCAGGCTGAGTGTATGATTCAGACATTAGAGGATATGTTGAGGGAATATTTTTTAGAGTTTAAAGGATGTTGGGATGACCATCTTCCTTTGATTGAGTTTGCTTATAACTATAGTTATCACGCTTGTATTCAGATGGCTCTATTTGAAGCGTTGAATGAGCATAGGTGAAGATCACCTATAGATGGTTTGAGGTTGGTAAAGCAGAATTAATTGGCTTAGACTCTATTCTGGAAGCTATGGAAAAGATTCAGTTGATTCATGAGAGATTGAGAACTGCTTAGAGCTATCAAAAATCATATGCTGATGTTAGGAGGAGAGAACTCAAGTTTAAAGTAGGTGATTGGGTATTCTTGGAGTTGTCGCCTATGAAGGGAATAATGATATTTGGAAAGAAAGGAAAGTTGAGACCATGATTTGTTGGTCCCCATAAGATAGTAAAGTGTGTAGGAGAGGTTGCTTACAAATTGAGTCTTTCGTCAGAGTTAGCTGCAGTTCACCTAGTGTTCCATGCTTCGATGCTTAATAAGTATTTTGGAAATCTGTCCCTAGTAGTTCCCTTAGAGAATGTTAGGGTCAAAGATAACTTGATGTGTGATGAAATTCCTATTGAGATACTTGATAGGCAGGTCCGACGGCTAAGGAATACTGAAATAGCATAGGGAAAAGTTCTTTGAAGAAACCAATTGGTTGAAGGGGCCACTTGGTAAGTTGAAGAATGCATGATTTCTAAGTTTTCTCCAGTTTCGTTCTACCTAAAGTAAAGTGTTATTTCCAGTAGGTTGTCTCTCTTAAAGTTCATTTAAGGGCTCCTATATTATATTTTATGTTGTGAGAAAATGAATCCTTGTGATAGTGGTAAGCTTAGTTGTAACTATTAGTGTGGAGGTGCTGATTCTTATCCAAATCCCAATCCTAGATGAATCACATTTGAGGACGAATGTTTCCAAGGGGGAGATATTGCAATACCCCATGTCTAGGAGTTTCTGAACGTCATACGACTCTTTTCTTAACTCGTAGTACAACATACCAGTGGTATGTTGTATGTATATGCAAGACAGTGTGGCATGGTGGACATTCTATTGTAGGTATGAATTGAACCTCAAAATTCATCAAGTATGGTATGAGTCGTATGGAGGTAAGTCATCAGTCCATCAGTATAGACTCCCTGAGATTCTGACTAAGTTACGAGCAGCAGTCTAAGAGTCGTATGAAAATGATACTGTCGTAGGTGGAATTCATCTGTTGACCAATGTATACCATCCTTGATTCTGCTAGGCATACGAGTTGAGGGGCATAGTCGTATCCTTCCATACAAGTCATATGGTTGAGTTGCAAAGACTGATGACCGATTTTTGTAAAGTTCAGCTAAGGGATTTTTGGTCTTTTCCTTTCTTATAACTTCCCATACATGACCTATAACCCTCAAAGAGGCGTTAGTTTTCTCTATTCTCAATCAAATAATGACACTTTCTCCTTCCATCTTCAAGAACATAAAGATTAGGGTTCATCTTACAAAAAAATCATCCCTCAAGTCTCAAGATTCAAATTCTTTTCACAAGTTAAGAAAATTCAAGTATGTGGGGCTTGTGAACAAGGTTATTCTTTCATCCTTGTGGCCAAAGTGCATGGTTTTAAAGTTTAATTTACCTGTTTTGAATTAGGGTTCATACCCAAATAGCCATATTCCTGAATTTTGATAGTACCATGAGATTGAAAGCTTGAAGTGCATCAAGATTTACGTATATTCATGTTTTGACTTAATAAGATTCATATTCTGAATTGAATTTCATTATTTTGACTGAGATATTGGAATGATTTCAAGATAATAATTTAGCATGATGTTCTATTATGAATTTCTATGAACTAAAGCATGAATTCCAAGTCCTAAGTACGAGTACTTAGTTTACAAGAAGTTTATGCTCTTAAGCTCCATTGACATGTCCTATAACATGATTTAAGGAAAATCTTGATCTTTTAATCTAAGGAAAAGACATGAAATCCACAAATTTGAGTAAAAAGAAACATAACTGGTTGTTCAGTCTATAAACCCTTATGCTATTTTAAGCTGGATTTCTTATGTTTTAGCATATAAGTATTTTGGGAATAGTATTTAGCATTGAGAAGAGAATGCGAATAAGCGTATCCTAAATTTCTAGAAACTACGAGCCACCATAGGTTATGCTTTTTTAAAATATGGATGAAGTTCAGCGATCACATCAATTAAGGTTTATTCTAATGGCAAGGGTAGAACAGTTCTCCCCAATGTGGGTAAGACGTTGGACTCCATGGTAGCTCATGTGGTTTTTATCGGTTAGAATAATCTTCTAAAGAAAGAATAAAAATTAAAGCTTTTAGAAACTAAGTTTTATGGCTCACATAGTTTATTATTATGATTTAGTATGCATGTTCTTGATTTTGCAGTCTTTGTTTTATTCAAGATCAGGGTGAGTCATTTACACTTAGCATGCATCATTTGAATATTTATATGAATATTTAGTTATCGGTTTACTTATCATTCATCCCTACATACTCAGTACATTCCGTAGGTACTGACCCACATATATGTCTATGTGCTACATTGTGTTATAGTGTAGGTTCTGATGCTCGTTTCTAGTAGCACGATTGACTACGGGCATTATCACCTACATCCTTACATTTGGTGAGTCCTTATAGTCAGAGGACATAGTTTATGAGACTTTTGTTCATAGAAGAAAGTATTTAATTATTTGACTTCAGTTTATGTTTGGGTAAGATGGGGTCTATCCCAGTGGCTCTCTAGTCTGAATTAGAGGTTTTCAGACTATTTTTGTTTTAAGTTCAAAGTGTTTGTGCAAGATTACACAATTAAAGACTCTCATTTAAGCTATGAGTTTATTTACCTTCAGATCCTAATATGTTAGTTCACTTTTCACACGAGTTTCAAGTTAAGTAGGCTTTATGGGTTAGCTTGGAACTACTCATAGTCTTGAGCATCATGTGACGTCCAGGGGGTACTTCCGGGGCGTTACAACTTGCCTTAAAGAAGACCTACAAAAATCAATCCAAACGATTTCCCTTTTGAATCAACTCAAATTTTCTTATTCTAGTCAAATATGAATTGTACTTAAGAAAAGTAGCTAAAGACATCCATATTGATATACTTCAAATTCAAGTCCAACAGTTCACTCTAAAAGCCAACCCAAGCCCACAATGAAAGAAATAGAATTTTATTAGAAAATCATGTTACCAATAATTTATGGAGTTTAAATAAAAAATTACATAAAAATTCAGTTGAAATCGACCTAAAAGCTGTCAATTTTACAAGCTTTAACTCTACCAAAAATAAATTTTCAAGTTAAAAAACCAAGATTTGAGAATACAATCATGAAATGATTAGAGGGTAAAGTAAATAATTTTGATGGAGAAGCTTATCCAATGGACAAACCTTTAAAATCACCAGTGAAATCTCTAAAATTCAAGCTGTCCAGCTTTAAAAATGATGTTATGGGGTATCTGTAAAAAAAAAGATCGTAAAAATTTGGCCAAGTCATTTTCTTTTATCACAATTGCAATGGGTCCCTCGCGATTGGGAGTCTAATCCGATCAAGCCTAGCATCTCATTGCGAACGCCACACTCCTATTACAATCACGGTGAAAACAGAACTTTCCCACCTTGAACACAACCAAGGCATCACGATTACTAAGGGAATTTTAGCTCTGCACTGACAAAAAAAGATAACAGTTGAGTCCCATGCCAAATTTTCCTAAATCAACCCTCAAAATGCATTCGAAATCCTGTGAACACAATCCAACTATGGTACTGGATCAAATTTGACATTTTGAACTTAATAGAATAGTCAAAATTTCCAACAGATGATGTTATCAACAAAGGTTGCCCAAATATAATTCTAATCCAAGATTTTTAACATCTCTCCTAAATGCTCATAATCAGACAAAGAAGCCTCAACACCTGAAAAAATCATGCTACTAACCTAAAATTGACATTTCAAAGCCAATGGAACAGATGAAATTCACATATGGTATTCATGTCTCTAAATGTTGATCATAGCTGCTTATATCAACTTTAAAGCTTTCAAAAATGAAAAGTCACTTAAATCTTAACCAAATAACTCATGAACTGTGCCACCCACTCCTGCAAACCACAAACACTAAATACAACTAAGGAGAGAGGTAAAATAGCTAAAACACATAAGTAATAAAAAATTAAGGTATGAGTTATTACATCATCCATCACTAAAATACATGTTCATCATCAAATGTTGAGATACAGAAGATACAGGAATTGTCATAAAGCTGGGGATATCTACTTCACATGTCGAACTCTATTGAATCTTCATCGAATTAATTCCCTTA